>NC_091351.1:10477643-10527643 GCF_038502225.1 Cherax quadricarinatus
TTAAACTCACCATGTAATCTGCATCGCAGATAAATGGATAAAGTATAAGAGAATCACACACCATGTGTTGGTGCCCATGACCACACCAAACTGTTGTTGTTGTTGTTAAGGGCCCCTAGAGGTGGTGCAGTATTATCCTGCTGCTGCTCCTCACAGGACCAGTATCACTACAATCTCCCCCTTCTAAAATATCAGAGACAGTAATCTCCCAAACTGTTAGGTGGGCGACGTACACGTCCCGACCTTCGTAGCCCTTGAGCCTCTTCACCAGGTTCGGTATTTTCCAGCGGGGTTTGATTAACTGCTGGAGCAGAATCCTCTATTTCCATAGGGGTAGTCTCAAGGGGCTTTCCAGGAGAAAACGAAGCATCTTTCACATCTATTGGTGTATCTTGAGATTCCACACTAATAGGGATTTCAACTGGGGCTAAATGTCTTGTAGATACTGTAGTCTCTTCACCATTTTGGTAGCGAATGTGGGCGTAATGTGGATTAGCTTGCAGGAGCTCTACCTCTTCCACTAAAGGATCCGTCTTGTTCATCCTACGGTGACTCTTCAGGAGAACGGGTCCAGGATGACATAACCAAGTGGGCACGGAGGCTCCCGTAGAGGAACGACGTGAATAGTTGAGGAGTCTTTCATGAGGGGTTGCATTAGTAGCTGTGCACAGCAGTGATCTAATAGAGTGAAGAGCATCCGGTAGGACAGTTTGCCAGTGTTGAACAGGTAGATTGCGCGACTTTAATGTCATTGTAACTGCCTTCCATATAGTACCATTGAACCGCTCCACTTGACCATTGCCTTGAGGGTTGTAGCTTGTTGTTCTGCTGCAGGCAATACCTTTGCTAGCCAAAAACTCCTGAAGTTCGTTACTCATGAACGAGGATCCCCTGTCTGAATGGATATAAGCTGGCATACCAAAAAATAGAGAACAACTGTGAAAGACAACTAATAACAGTTGAAGCAGCCATATTTGCACAGGGGAATACAAAGGGAAACCTTGAATATTCATCTACTATGTTAAGGAAATACCTATTCTGATTTGTGCTTGGTAGAGGTCCTTTGAAATCTATATTCAATCTTTCGAAAGGCTGGGTGGATTTTATGAGATGAGTCTTCTCTGGCTGATGAAAGTTTGGCTTGCACTCTGCACATACTCTGCATGCTCTGATCACTTGTCGCACATCTTCCACTGAGTAGGGCATGTTCTTTGATTTGACAAAATGATACAGGCGTGTAACTCCTGGGTGACACAAAGCCTTGTGGAGAGATGAGTGATTGCAAATCATGACATGCTGCTCCACAGTGGGACCTAGAGAATGCATCAGGTGAGATGTTCTCTTGACCCGGTCGGTACAGGATATCAAAGTCATAACACGATAGTTCCATCCTCCAGCGTAATATCTTGTCATTCTTTATCCTACTTTTGTGCCTCTTGTCGAACATATACATCACGGACCGTTGGTCAGTCCTTATGGTGAAATGTCTACCAGTTAAATAATGCCTCCAGTGGCGAACTGCTTCTATGATGGCCTGGGCTTCCTTTTCTACAGCAGCATAACATTTCTCTGATCCTTGAAAAGTTCTCGAAAAGAAGGCTACTGGTCGTCCTGCCTGAGATAAGACTGCAGCAATGGCAATGTCAGATGCATCCGTTTCCACTTCGAATGGTAGGGACTCATCAATGGCTTGAACTACTGAGTTTTCAATGTCCTGTTTGAGAGTATGGAAAGCGGCTTCTGCTTCCTTTGTCACAGGAAATGTGGTAGCACTCAATGGGCGGACTTTACTTGAATAGTTGTAGATCCATTGTGAGTAATAAGCAAAGAGACCAAGAGTTCTTCGGAGTGACTTTTTGTCTTGAGGCATTGGAAGTTCCCGTAGAGGTCGTAGTCGTTCAGGGTCTGGGAATATTGAACCTCCTTCCACTACATAACCAAGGATGCTAAGCCTTTTAGTTGAAAAAGTGCACTTTTCCTCATTGTAACTGATATTTTTCTTCTTGGCGGCTTCCAAAAACTTATCAAGGTTTGCATCATGTTCCTCCTGGGTCTTGCCACAAATGGTAACATTATCTAAATACGCGTAAGTTCCCATGAGTTGCTCTTCCTGAATGAGTGAATCCATAATTCGTTGGAAGCAGGCTACCTCATTGGTGACTCCAAAAGGGACTCTGGTAAACTGATACAGGCCATCACTAGCCTGAAATGCTGTGTATGGTTTATCTTCATTCCTTATAGGGACTTGATGATAGGCACTCTGCAGATCAATTGTGCTAAACACGTAGTACTGAGCAATTTTGTTCACTGTATCGTCAATTCGAGGTAGAGGGTACCCATCAAGAAGTGTAAATTTGTTGATTGTCTCAGAGTAATCGATAGCCAGTCTCCGTTTCCTATAACCATCTTTAACAACAACAACCTGTGCACGCCAAGGAGAATCACTCGGTTCTATAATACCCTCCTTCAGCAGCCTCTGAGTTTCTTTCTCAATGAACATCCGATCCTCATAAGAATAGCGGCGTGACTTAGCTGATATAGGATGGCAATCCGCGGTAAGATTTGCAAACAGCTTTGGTGGGTCTACCCTTAAAGTGCTAAGTCCACAGACAACAAGAGGAGGCAGTTCACCTCCATATGTTAAGGTGACACTACCATGCAGCTTCTGAAAGTCCTGACCAAGGATAACATCAGAGCACAGTTGTGGCAGAATAGCTAAATGTACATCTTGATAATCCTTTCCATTAACTCTGAGATTTACCTTACAAAACCCTAAGGTCTGAATAGAGAGAGATGTTGATGCCATGGAAACGGTACCTGATGAGTGATGTAGAGTCAAGGAGAGCCGTTTAACTAAGTCAAGGTTGATGAAACTCTCTGAGCTGCCACTATCAATAAGACCATCTACTTCTGTTCCTTTGATGAATACTTTCACAACTGCCTTTGACAGTGAATTTGGAGTAGCCGCAGAAGTCACTGTTGCTAGAGTCGCCTGATCACTGGAATGTGTGGAGGCACTAGCTCTTGTTGATGCATTAGCACGACATACTTTCGCAAAGTGACCTTTCTTGTGGCATTTATGGCACATTGCTTCACGAGCAGGACACTTTGGACGTGGATGTCTTGAAAAACCACAAAAGAAACACACCGTACCTGCTGCTGCTGTCACTGAGGCAGGTTCCACAGTAACTTCATTGCAAGAGTCTTGGTCAGGAATTGCAGCACTTACCACTCGAGAAGGCTGAGCGGTACTGTATACTTCAGAATTCTTCTGGGCTGAATCTAGAGCTCTTGCCTGGTCAAAGGCAGCGGCTAAGTCGAGAGTTTTATTCTCCAATAAACGCTGCCTTATTATTGGTGATTGCAGGCCACTGATAAAAGCATCCCTGATGGACTCTTCACAATACTGAGCAGCTGTCACTGCTTGGAAGTGACAGTCCTTACCTAAGATTTTCAGTGCTTGAAAGTATTCCTCTAAGGACTCATCAATCTGCTGGCGGCGAGTTGCAAGGCGATAGCGTGCAAAGATTTCATTTGTATGTTTAATATACTGAGACTTGAGGGTTTTGATAGCATCTTCGTAGGTATTACACTCAGAAATAGCCTCATATATCTTAGGTGACACAAAATTGATGAGCAGACTTAGTTTATCTAGATCTTCTTTAGGAAGGGCTCCCAAGAAGTTTTCGAAAGTCTTAAACCAGTGCTTCCATTCCTGAGCAGCCGTTGATAAGCTGGGGTCACAGTCTAGCCTCTCAGGTTTCAGTAAACGCTCCATGTTGTGATGTAGTCTAGCGCAGGATCACCACCAGGTAGCCCAGGATTCTATGTTCAATAAATTGTTGTGATAGAAACACAGGCCTTATCTCTAGGCTTTATTGAACATAGAATCTTCATAGTACTTCTGCAACAACAAAATATAATGACTAGTACATCTAATAATGGCTTCTACAGGGATGGTGATGTCTTGCATATGTCAAGAGAAAAGTTATAACTACAGGCCACATATTTAAACTCACCATGTAATCTGCATCGCAGATAAATGGATAAAGTATAAGAGAATCACACACCATGTGTTGGTGCCCATGACCACACCAAACTGTTGTTGTTGTTGTTAAGGGCCCCTAGAGGTGGTGCAGTATTATCCTGCTGCTGCTCCTCACAGGACCAGTATCACTACACCCAGGCACTTCGGTCAGACTAATACTAATTCTTAGGATATTTTGATATAGGTCATATTTGAGCAGTACATTTGAACATAATATTAGGTATGTAATTAGATACATGGTGAAGGTCGGTCTTGGGGTCAATCATGGGACCTATGAACCACCCTAGTTTAATGATCTAGACAACTTTTGAATGAATATATATTTTTTCCCATATTTTTTATTAACATACTGGACATTTCCCACCAAGGCAGGGTGGCCCGAAAAAGAATAACTTTCGTCATCATTCATTCCATCTCTGTCTTGCCAGACATGTGCCACTAGCATGTGGTGCATGCAGTTAGAGATGTTGTTATACACCCGCTGCTCAGTTTAATATTATATCATAACTTATGATGAAAGTTTATTTTAGCTATCATCTCGGGATTCCCGTGTGGAAGAGCTTGAGCAGCAGCTGGAGCAGCTGAGCCATGCACACGCTGCTAGTGAGCTGGATGTCTTGGCTGCCTCACCAATCACGGCACTTCATTCCTCCATCACAGCTCTAACTGTAGCTCTTAAGGTCAGTAGTCTGAAGAATACATATTTTTTTTTATTAATCATGCTGATTAAAGTCACACCAATCATTATAAAATGTAGCAGAAGTGGAGCAGAAAATTAACTTCCAGTCAGCTTAAGTTATTGTATGTGCAAATTCAAATTCTTTATTTCGTTTCTGCAGTATACAGATAATGTAACTTACGTGTAATAAAATATTATTACGCGCAAAAGAAGGCCACTAGCATGTGGTTCATTTGTTGAAGAGAATTTTAATGGAAGCTATTAGTATTCTTTTAGTAAGTACACTCTTTTTTCAGATGATTGCAAGATGGATTCATAGAAAATTAATTACACCCAACTCACATTTCTTTAATAATATACTGTACCTCTATACAAACTGTGACATTTAATAAAGTACATAAATAATAATAATATTTATATCTACAAGTACATGTACAAGGTATACAGGCCTGATGTACTGTTTAATTATTTTAATTAAAGTATACATGTATATGGAAAAGATAAGGAAGCTTTTTATGGAACTAGCCATATGGGCAACAATTGGCCACAATTTCAAATTGCAAAAAAAAGCAGTGCAGAAATGGTAGTACAGTACTATTTCAGATGTGGTAGATAGCTGGAATATACTCTGCAGCTGATAGTATGGAACTCAACCACTTGCAACTAAAATATTCATCAGGGAGAAGCGTTGAACCCATAAAGGTCATGAAACTATAAATACTGCTGTAAAGGTCATACCATTGTAACTGTAGCTATAATTACTCTGGCAACTACAGATATTCAAATACATGTGTACCCTTTTAGAATAGGTTTTTATTCTTATTTTCAGAATTGTGAAACGTGTAATGCAAGTCAGAGTGGAACCCTAACAGAGGTAACACATCAGCTGGGTGCACTGGTTGAGCTTGTGGAGGGTCAGCCAAACTCTCCAGTCTTGGAGGAGATTACTTCTGATGTTGATGAGGAATATGTATCAGGTTAGAACCTCAGTACTTGATATAATTGTCCTTTAACAATGTTGTATTTGAACAGTATTTTATTCCTCTTCATCACTGCAGCTACTACCACCTAAACCAGCACCATATGCTCCTCATTTACCACCATCACTACCACCTCCATCACCACATGCTCCTCATCTACCGTCATTACCACTACCACCACCTCCATCACTTCTTTCATTGCCATGCACACACAAAAACATAATTATTTAAAATATAAAACTGGGATAAATGTTTAAAATCAATTTCCTGATATACATACTGTTGGAGTGTGAGCAGGGTAATATTTAGTGAAGGGATTCAGGGAAACCGGTTATTTTCATATAGTCGGACTTGAGTCCTGGAAATGGGAAGTACAATGCCTGCACTTTAAAGGAGGGGTTTGGGATATTGGCAGTTTGGAGGGATATGTTGTGTATCTTTATACGTATATGCTTCTAAACTGTTGTATTCTGAGTACCTCTGCAAAAACAGTGATAATGTGCGAGTGTGGTGAAAGTGTTGAATGATGATGAAAGTATTTTCTTTTTGGGGATTTTCTTTCTTTTTTGGGTCACCCTGCCTCGGTGGGAGACGGCCGACTTGTTGAAAAAAAAAAAAAAAAAAAAAAACATACTGTACTTTCCTTTGTACACTTGCTTTATTATCTTTGGCAAGCTTAATGCAACTATCAGTCCCTCATTACGATTTCATGAGTCATCAGTCCCTCAGTACATTCTTAGGGAAATAATATACATTCCATTTTTTTTTTGGGGGGGGGGGGGTTGAGAATGGCAATCCTTATAGTCATATTCTTTTTTACAGAATCGTATGACGCAGACACAGCAGAAAACTTGGCCAACGAAGCCACTACGACCCCCCCTCCTAACCCCGCCGAGGAGGGGCTAAGGGAACAATTGAGCGGGGATGCTGTCAATTGCTTCACTGGAGGGAAATTCCAAAGGGATGCCCGCCGGAGAAGTAGAAGGCGACTGGAGGAGCACAGCAGAAGGCTAGTGCATCCTCAGGGCTCTTCCACAATTTTGGAGGAGCTGGAGGAGAAAGTACGCGAGCTGGAGGAGGCTGTTAGCCGCAAAGAGGAGGAACTCCGCCTGGCTGACACCGAGGCGTGTGAGCTCAACAGTCAGTTACAGTCTCGTGATGTAGCCCTCGCTCAAAAAGTAAGTTATCAATTACATCTTGATGTTGACAAAGTAATTGATTTATTTACCTGTAAAATTACAAGTGTACCTATATGTACTTCTCTCATGATAAATATGAGGAGCAAAATTATAGTATAGTAGACAACAAATAAAATCACTTAACATGCACATTGTGTAATGTTTATAATCAGAATTAATTTATTAAACTGTTCTGTATTTAAAATAGGCTGAGTTTTCTTGGTATAATATGGGTTCTTTTTCAGCAAATTGCTAATATTTGAAAAGTAAATGGAATAGAGTATTTTATAGTATTTTTCTTTCAATACACTGGCCATATCCCACTGAGGTGGGTGGCCTAAAAGGAAAAACAAAAGTTTCATGTTTTACATTTATTAATATATATACAGGAGAATGGGTTACTAGCCCCTTGCTCCCGGCATTTTAGTCGCCTCTTACAACATGCTTGGCTTACGGAGGAAGAATTCTGTTCCACTTCCCCACGGGGGCAAGAGGAAATAAACAAGAACAAGAACTAGTAAGAAAATAGAAGAAAACCCAGAGGGGTGTGTATATATATGCTTGTACATGTACATGGAAATGGGAAGTACAATGCCTGCACTTTAAAGGAGGGGTTTGGGATATTGGCAGTTTGGAGGGACATGTGTATCTTTATATGTGTATGCTTCTAGACTGTTGTATTCTGAGCACCTCTGCAAAAACAGTGATAATGTGCGAGTGTGGTGAAAGTGTTGAATGATGATGAAAGTATTTTCTTTTTGGGGATTTTCTTTCTTTTTTTTTGGGTCACCCTGCCTCGGTGGGAGACGGCCGACTTGTTGAAAAAAAAAAAAAACATGTAAGTGTAGTGTGACGTAAGTGTAAGTAGAAGTAGGAAGACGTACCTGAAATCTTGCATGTTTATGAGACAGAAAAAGGACACCAGCAATCCTACCATCATGTAAAACAATTACAGGCTTTCGTTTTACACTCACTTGGCAGGACGGTAGTACATCCGTGAGCGGTTGCTGTCTACCAACCTACTACCTAGATTGTATAGTATTATATACATGTAATGGAAATTAAGAGGTGTGAGGTCTGGGTATTGTATCTAATTTTGTCATATTAATAGGGTGAAGAGGTGGAGCATCTGAATGCCATCTTGGCCAGCCTTCGGCAACAGCTGGTACACACTATGGAGGATGCCGAGCGTACACGGCTCTCCTTGCAGGCCAAACACAAGGTATGACCTGTCATTTTTTTTAATGGATTTGCAATTGTTTAAAAACCTGTGTAAATTATAGTCATCAAATTATTTTCATGCTAATGAACACTATACTTTAATCTTTAATCTAGAAATTTTAATTGCAGTTTTTATTACACACTGCAAACTATGATAGAATTTGTGCATTGTAGGTTGACCTGGAGGAGTTAACAAGACGAGTGGAGCGGCTGACGGAAAAAGCTGAACACTTGGCTTGCCGGGGCCAACTTAAGGACTCTATTATCTCCACACTTGCCTCACAGATACGTGCAATCCTCAGGTATTTGAAGGAAATAATTGAATTGAACAAATTAGGCTTATAGTACTTTGTTTTATACTAATACAGAATCATTCTAAGAATTAGTATATATTATGCACAAAAAAACAAATTATTTTTGAAGGGATTTCTAACTTTGAAATTTAATGTGTTTTAGAAAGAGGGTGAGGAAAAACTTTCGGAGAAAATATTGAATTGATTTTTAAACTTGTGTTTGCTTTGCATTTTTTCAGTGTTGAGTTCTCTTCACACTCTAGTTTCCCTCAGGAATGCTATGTGAAGAGTGGCAGTGCAGGTGAGCCTGTAACATAATTTTATAAATAATCCATGAACCATTATTTGACAGATCGGGCAACATGGGCGTAGTAATCAATCAGCTGCGCCGGCTAGGTGAGGTTGGCCAGAGTGACCAGTCAGCAGGTAACAGCAGTACAGATCAAAATCTGCCTACTGCTACCCCACTGCCTGCTGTGCCAGACTTTGATGTTAACACTGTCTGCTCATTCCTCAACCAACCGAATGAGGTAAAACTATATGAGTGTTCAGTTTATTTATTTTTTAATGACTGAAGTGTAACAAAAAGTTGTCTATATTCAGTAATAACCCACATGGAGACAAACTCAGGAGATTGATTGACATGTATATTTCGACTCCCTTCTGTCTTTATATATTTTTATTCTAATCATGGGAAGCACTAAGCCTATAGAAGTTATCAAGGGAATGGAAAGTGATCAGGTATGATCCGAGGAAAGAGGGATAGCTTCTGTTCCTTGGATCAAGTGCCCCTCACTTTCATCAAGGCTCTTTTACCCTTTTTAAGAGTCGATTGAATTATATTTATTTTCATGTTAGGTAGTTGGAACATTGGAGTTTGTTAATGAAACTCATCATTGAAAATATCCTCCATGATTTTATTGCTTTTTAAAGACAATCATTCTTGTTCAATTTAAAGACAGTCATCCTTATTCAACTCACTTGTACGTCCTTCACAACCATTGTGTTAATTCGTAACCTCTGTATTATATAAATTTCATGAACGTTTAGTATTCATTAGGAAGTTAAATATTTATATTAATGTAAAGTTCAAATAATTTTTGCTAATTTCTGCTGTACTTTTTACTACTAATTGAACATCTATATTACTTATATTACAAGACTGGTTACAGCTATATTTAAATACCTTGTAGAATCTTAACTTTTAGCAATAACATGGGAGAGGTAAACTAAGTTATATACTATTCTTATGGTCAAAATCATAATTACTGTAAACTTGGAGTCAGTTTCATGCAAGTGAGATAGGCCTACTAATATATGTGTACTGCTAATTTTAATGAGGGGGTTGCCATGATAGACAAAATTAATCAGTTTTCTAATGAAAGATCCAGCTTGCAGGTAATGGTTATTTTGTCAGGAACATTTTGGTGGCTAATTAACCTGGTACAGGGAAAGCATTAAATTTTTAACACCTGTCAGACACTAAATTATGCATGGTTCTTAACTGAGGAATGTTTCAATACATTAGTGCTTGTGATAAAATGCACACAGAAATGTTCACAAAATCTTTTCTAGTCAATAGGCATATTTAAGATAACCTCGGTACAATGGCCTAATAGTGGGAAGAGGGTTCCCTTATAATGAAGCACCTTTACCTGCCCATGAATTTGATCTCTTATGTCTGAAATCAGTTATATAGGGGTTTGTTATACCGAGGTTTTACTTCATATTTATTTAAAAGTACTGTTGGTTATAGAAAAGGCTTCATAGGGATGTATAATAAATAAGCTTACAAGTGGTGACAGAAATTTATTTATAATGTTAGGTTAGTTTACAGTTGCTTCCTCATAAGACAGGCTAGTCATTATTGGCGAGTCAGAGTTTAGAAAGTCCATCACGATAAAATGCCCTTTATTTTCAGGACATCAGTATCTAAAAAAAAATGCATTTAAAAACGAATTTGGTGATAACCTGAGCTGGGATAGTGCCACTTCTGTTGGAAGGTTAATTTTATTTTGATACAGAAGGTGGACAACTCCAGATGTGTCTTAGCAGATCAAGCAGTTGCATTTTTTCAGTATTTTACTGTGGGGTTCTTTATTTATGCAAGATTTGGCTCTTAATTATTTTAATGCACTTCAGTGTATCAGTTTTATATAAATATTCTTTAAGTAACTGCAATGCAGGCTGCTTGATTGTGGTATAGACATTTGAAGAGTCACCTTTCGTAGTGTGTGGAGAGTTAAATAGTAGAATAAATAACAATAACATATAATTTTGATATGTCTTGAATTTGGTGTCATTTGCAAATATATATTTCATAGAGTAATGGCAAGAGCAGTTCTATCAAGTATTCTTAGACATAGGAAATTACAAAGTACTGTATAATTCTATATTGTGTATAATGAGCAAATTGTTAAAATCAGAGCATGAATCCAGAAAAATTGTCAATAGCAAAATTCATCAGTGTGGGCATGACCTGACATTGCCAGTAGTGTGTGCCCGCGTTACTTGAGGAGTCTGTCCTAACCATCTTCCACTGACTGTCACTCTAGTACAAAGTTTAATATTCCTAACTTGCTTTCAGAATATTCAAATAAATTGCCAAGTATGGAGAGACAGTAGACCAATTTTTCAGTTGTCTGCTTGTCTTTGTACTATGGTATTTATTTATCTCCTGACTGCATACTGAAAATATGTACTATTCTAGATATTTTGATATCTTGGTGTTGGGTTTTGGTATTTTTACTGAACATAGTGAGAAATTAAGCAACTAACATATTAGAGCTGCACTTTCACAAGATGCTTATATTAGATTCAGTGGCTTATGAAATGGTCTTCTTATGCATGGAACCTGCTCATTTCTGCAATGATTTATTTATTATAGCAGTATGGTACACAGTGTCTAACATATCATTATTTTGTAAACATTACTTTTGCAGTACTCTGAAATTGAAATTACTGTATTATCATTATGAATTTCTATTGTTCAGTGGACCTAGTCTGCCTGTATATCACTCGAGTAAAGTTGTCAAATAATCATAGTTTACTGTTATATCACTACCACAATATAGTCTGTTTTTTCTTGTTAAAATTCTAGTGCATAATTTCCACAATCCTTGTGCCTTTTTTTCATGGCTTAAGCATCTTTCAATTATTCTTCTAAGACTGATGCAATAAACATAGCTTTTCAGACATTTACATTGTTCTCTCTTCTTACCCTCCAGATGGCTTCCATGTCTCAATCTGCTATCTTGAATGGGATGAAGCCATCTAGTCCCGTGACCCACAAGTCTGACCTCTCACTAGCTCCTTCTCATAATGGGTTGGGGTCTTCTAGTCACGTGACCTTCCAAGGCTCTCCTTCACTGGCTCAGAGAAGAAAGTCCCGCATACCACGATATTTGCCCTCTTCTGTGCACAGTGTAAAGCCTGCACCTAAACCCATGCCCGAGGTCAAACCTGTGCCAGCGCACGTACAAACTTTAAAACTGCCAGTTGTTTGTGTGCAAGTGGCCAAGCCAGTGCCACAAACTGAGCCACTGGGAAAGACCATATCAAAATCTGAATTATTAGTAGAGCCTGTATCAGTGCCATGGCAAACAGCTAAGTCTGCACCGGTGCCTTTTCAGGAAGTAAAATCCACTCCACTAAATGCTACATGTGCAATCAAGCCCGTGGCGACCTCTACTCCAGCAAAACCCATGGGCAGAAAGGTTGACCATTTCTTGCTGTTCCCTCTTAATTCCTGAACACTGTAATAATGCTCTTGCTTATTGATGTCTTTTAAATGCAACTTATTTTCTGATGTGTGTTTTAGTTTTCTGTACGAGTGTCTGCATATTTTATACAGTATACAAATATTTAAAGAGGCTTTGAGTTTTAGGAGCTTGAGCTCCCAGCAAGCTTGTGTGAGCATATTAGATAGAAGCAAAGGAAGACAAGTGTTTTTTAATGGATGAGGGTAGAGGAGTGTGAGCAAAGTTACTTTTATGAAGGGATTCAGGGGAAACCAGTTAGCCGGACTCGAGTCCTAGAGGTGGGAAGGGCAGCACCTGCACTTGGAAGGAAGGGTGGGGATGTCAGATTGTGATATCAGCATTCATCTAGAATGAATGATGGTGAATGTGTTTTCTTTGGGTCACCCTGCTTTTGCAGATGGCTGTTGAGGTAAAATATATACATTTACATATAGTACTGCTTAATTTCAAGAAACGTCTTTAATAATAGTATAAGAATGGTTTTTTTTTTAAGTTTCTTGTAGGATGTCATAACCTGAATAAAGTTGTAACACTTGCCAAGTTTGCCATTGCTTTTTTCAATATCTTTTTTAAATATATTATGATGATTTGTATAAAGGATGTTAAAACTAGGAATCAGTAGCAATTTTATTGATGTAATAGTAAGAATTTTATAGAAATGTCTTCTTAGATATTAGTTTTACATTTATACAAAAATTGTTCCAAAGTAATCAGTGGTGATGCTTTCATTTTGATGTAAAACTCGTATATATTTTAGGACTCGACCAGAAGAGACCGACCAGCAAGATTCCTCTCGGATGCTCGCAAGATCAAGCGCATGGTGGTAAGTATTAAAATATGAACTCGAATAACATTTGTTATTGCAAGATTGTGAGTGAATACAATAACTTGTTTAAAAGAAAATGTAAAGCTCATAGTCTATTGATCAGTTTTATGGAAATTTTATTTACCAAGCAAGGACCAAAAGCTGTGAATTCTTATAATGATAATACTTCATTTCTATGAGTATGCAAATACAGTAATGTAAATACATGGGTAGATACAAGAGTAAAAAAGCAGGCACAAAAAAAAACAGGAAGTCTGGCATTTTGGGCAACTAATCGTAAGGGCTTACAAACTACTAAAGAACTAGATGTACCATTGTGTAGGTCTTCTTGTGTAGTTCAGTAGTCATACATTCAACAAGAAAGGTAGCTAAGGAGAAACTGATCAATTAAAGAACATTGTCACATTTAAAGTGGCTGTGTTCTTCAGTTTTATGACCTGATTGAATAGAGATAATGAAATCACTGCAAGTTACTTAAATTACTATTCAAATCTAATGGGACAGTAAATGTTGCCAATTTTATATGGGATTTGAAGGAAGGCTGGAAGAACAGGCCTCTTCAAGGGGGGCTCCTTGGCGTGGTGAAGAGGCTCTTGGTCTGAGGAATTAGCCCTGTCGGTCTTCTTCCTCAGACCGAACCTAATTACCCCCCATTCTCCCCTCCCCTATCCCATCCTCCCCATCCTCCCCTTTTTCCATTCCTCCTCCTCCTCCTCACCCCTCCCTTTTGCCCTTCCTCTTTTTAGCCTTCGTGATTTCTCCCACAGGCGCGCTAGTTCCTAGGTAGGGGAAAGGACACCGGGGTCCATCCCATTCCGTTGAGGTTTCTTGGCGGTGGCGTAGTTTGCCGTGGAATCTGGATTGCCTAGGGATGTCCCGATCCCTCTCCGGTATCCCGGAGTAGCTTTGGGTGTCTTTTGGGCGACGGGTGTATCTCTGGAAGCCACCTTTCGGATTCCGGGGGTGGTGGCTGAAGGAGGTATGCTTTGTGGCGGATATCCGGCCGCCCTCTCTTTTGTCCACCGAGGTAGCTCGGCAGATGTGAGGTTGCTATCCCAGATTGCTGGTTTACTGGCATGAAGGGTAGGGTATGGCACGGGTTCCATGCTGCATCTGCGCTACTAGCGGTGTCGAGTCCTCTTGGGCGCGGAGGGAGATTTCTGGCCCTTTCATTCCTCCTAGGAACTATCCCTCCCCGGTCCCCCCTTTTTTTTTTCTTTTTTTATTTTTATTTTCTTTTCTTCTTTCTTTTTTTTTCTTAAAAACAAAAAGAAAGAAGTAACCTAACCATGGCAGCCCTAGTCCATGAACCTGGTACCCCCGGGCCCCTTCTTGATACCGCACCCCGTTCTGACCCCGCCTCGTCTTTGGACCACTCTTCAGACATTCCTCATGCCTCTGTACCTATTGCCGGTGCTGTTTCCTCACCCGCTTCAGGTACTGAGGCCTCGACTGACTCCTTCGATTTATCAGACCTTCGCTCTCCTCTGACTATGCTTCCGGCCTCTCCCTCTACGGTGCAGCAATTTTCAAATCGCCGACCCGTTCCACGTCGGACCAACTCTGGTCCCACGCCTAAACGTCAACGACAATTACCTGCTGATGATACTTCTCCACCTTCACCTTCTCGTTCTTCTCAGAAACGATCGACACGTCCTTCACTACCTTTCCACGCTCAGTTTCAGACTGAACAGTGGACTAAATTCTTCACTTTACGACCAACTTCCTCTACTGCCTATCTTTCTGACCATAGTATTGGCAAGGCACTCCTACGCCATGTTGGTAAAGATATTTCTTTTCATGCTCTTAAGAGCGGTACGCGCATCATTACCGTACAGAATGCTACCCAGGCTCGTGAGCTCTCTCGTCTTTCCCATATAGATACTGTTCCTGTCACCCTTGAAAAACATCATTCCCTCAATTCTTGTAGTGGTACCGTTATTCTGCCCCATACCATAGTTCAACAAAATTTCCAGACATGTGGCACCGACATTCTAGAACAGCTGGAACTCCAAGATCTCCCAATCCTCAAGGTAGACACTTACGTTCTTCCTGCTCGTGGGCGGAGACGATACCCTAGCAATGTGGCTCGTTTAACTTTTGACAGCCGAGAACTCCCATCCTCCGTTTATATAGCAGGACATCGGTTACAAGTTCGAAAGGTGATCCCTACACCACAACAGTGTAGAAATTGCTGGCGATTTGGCCATCCAGCGAAATATTGCAGATCTATCGCCGAATGCCCAGTCTGTGGTGCCGATGACCATTCTAATACGTCTTGCAATCGATCTCCCTCTTGCCTTAACTGTCATGAGGCTCACCCTTCGTACTCTCGCCGTTGTCAGGTCTATTTAAACGAGCGGGAAATCCGTTACCTCAAAGAGACAGAAGGTCTCCCTTATGCCATGGCAGTTTCTCATCTCCGCCTCCAAGGGAGACTCCCACGTGTTTCTTATTCCCGTGTTTCAAAACGTCCCCCCACTTCTGGTATCCCATCTTCTACACCCACCTCTGTGGTTACCTCTCCCATAATCACTCCTGTATCTAATCCTTTTGCTGTCCTCGGCTCAGACGTCCCTACTTCAACACCTCAGTCTAATCTCGCTTCTTCGAGTTCTCTCTTACAAGCCTCAGTATCGACGAGACCTCGTACGACACCTCTTCCCAATCGTCCCTCTACTTCTCAAAAGTCAAGAAAAGGTCCGGTAACACCTCCTACCCATCTTCCACCTCCTCATTTTACCCTCCCTGTCTCTGTCCCTAGTTCTTCCCCTCTCACTGGCTCAGTTACAAGTGCAGAGGTTCACCCTCCTCCTCGTAATGTACCTTCCTCCCCTGTTCCCTCCCAAGTTCCTTCCTCTTCTGCCACCTCCCAGGTTCCTGTCTCTTCTGTCCCCTGCCACGCTTCTCCAGTTCCCTCCACCCTTTCGCCCCCCCCTACCTTGGTACAGTCCAATACAGTTCCAATCTTTACTCATCCTCCCCCTACCATTCCCAATATTGTCTCCCATACGACGTCTCTGAATTCCGAAACACTTGAAGCAATCTCTGAATATATTGCAGAGACCAAACCATCAATGGACACTGATCCACCTTCCGCTCTTTCTCTCTCCTCTGCTCCATCTGCGCAACTCCTTTCTTCACAGCGCACCGTTCCTTCGCTGCTTGAACATTTTCCACTGCCTCCGCATGTGGACTTTTCTAACCCTTCTAGTCCGTAGGAACCCTTACCTGCGGATTTCAAGTATCTTTATCATTGCCAATCATGGCCTTTTTACAGTGGAATATACGCGGCCTCAGGGGTAATCGGGGTGAGCTTCAGATGTTACTCTCCCAGTTTGCCCCTGTTGGTGTTTGCTTACAGGAACCAAAATTACACTCTGCTGTTATTTCTCACATCTCAGGCTATAATTTATTGTATTCTTCAGATCCTTTTCCTGATGGGACCTTTAATGAAAGTGCCCTTCTTCTCCGCACTGATATTCCGTACCATCAGCTATTTATTCATACTTCGCTGCATTACACAGCAGCCCGTATCCACTTACATAGGTGGTATACGCTCTGTTCTTTATATCTCTCTCCTTCTCGGGCATTATCTATTCCGGATTTTGCCTTCCTTGTTTCGTCATTACCGCCACCGATTCTGTTACTTGGTGATTTTAATGCCCACCATTTCCTCTGGGGAGGGTCTCACTGTGATTCCCGTGGAATTCAGTTAGAGGCTTTTCTTGCCACCCACCCCCTCCATGTTTTAAATACAGGTACTCACACCCATTTTGATCCTCGGACTCATACTCTCTCTTGCATCGATCTCTCAGTTTGCTCTTCCTCCGCCGCATTAGACTTTACTTGGTCTGTTCTCCCGGACTTGCATGACAGTGATCATTTCCCAATCATTCTTACTTCCCCTTCATATACGCCACCTCTTCGCACCCCACGCTGGCAATTTAATCGGGCAAATTGGAACCTTTACTCACACCTGACTGTTTTTAAAGAGGTTCCTTCTTCGTCCTCCATCGATGAGCTTTTACACCTCTTCTCGTCCTCCGTTTTCACCGCAGCTTCTCATTCTATACCCCAAACTTCGGGCAGGCATTCTCAGAAATGCGTGCCTTGGTGGTCTCCTGCTTGTGCTCGTGCAGTACGTTTGAAACGCGCTGCATGGGGCAGGTACCGGTACAATAGAACCACAGAGCGACTCCTTGATTTTAAACAGAAGCGTGCGATCGCTCGCCGTGTCATCCGTGACGCTAAACGCACTTGCTGGCGAGATTATGTCTCCACCATCACCTCTGCTTCCTCTATGAGTGCAGTCTGGAAAAAAGTACGAAAACTGAGTGGTAAATATTCTCCTGACCCGGCTCCTGTTCTGCGGGTTGCCGGTGTTGATATAGCAAACCCACTAGATGTTGCCAATGAAATTGGCAATCATCTGGTCCGTATTTCTCAGGGACTCCATCTATGCCCCTCATTTCTTTCCTCAAAGTCTGCCAGAGAGTTAGCACCCTTGGACTTTTCTTCTCTCAGAGAAGAACAGTATAATGTGCCTTTTACACTTCAAGAACTGGAGGCAACACTCTCAGCTTGTCGATCATCGGCAGCTGGGCCCGACGACATTCATATTCGTATGCTACAACATTTACATCAGTCAGCCCTTGCAGTCCTATTACGCCTTTACAATCTTATTTGGTCACAAGGAGTTCTTCCACAGCTGTGGAAATCCGCCATTGTTCTCCCTTTCCGCAAACCAGGCACTACGGGACATGAAACCTCCCACTATCGTCCCATTGCTCTTACCAGTGCAGTTTGCAAAGTAATGGAACGTCTAGTAAATAGACGTTTAGTGTGGTATTTAGAGACACACAACAGTCTCTCCACTCGTCAATATGGCTTTCGTAAGGGACGTTCTACCATAGACCCCTTACTGCGCTTGGATACGTATGTTCGTAATGCCTTTGCGAATAACCACTCAGTTATTGCCATATTTTTTGACCTTGAGAAGGCATATGACACAACTTGGAGGTATAATATTTTAGCCCAAGCCCACTCCTTAGGCCTTCGAGGCAATCTACCATCCTTCCTTAAGAACTTTTTAACTGACAGGCATTTCCGTGTTCGGGTTAATAATGTGCTCTCCCCGGACTTTGTCCAAGCTGAAGGTGTCCCCCAGGGATGTGTTCTGAGCACAACACTTTTTCTCCTTGCTATTAATGATTTGGCCTCTAGTCTTCCATCAAATATTTGGTCATCACTCTATGTTGATGACTTCGCTATTGCCTGTGCAGGCGCTGACTGTCACCTCCTTACAGTTTCTCTCCAGCATGCAGTCGACCGTGTTTCCAATTGGGCCACCACACATGGGTTTAAATTTTCCAGCACTAAAACCCACCAAATCACTTTCACTAGACGCTCTGTCATCTCTGATCATCCTTTGTACCTCTATGGCTCACGTATCCCTGAACGTGATACAGTCAAGTTTCTGGGCCTCCTCTTTGATCGTAGGTTATCCTGGAAACCTCACATTACCTCTCTGAAGGCAACTTGTCACAGCCGGCTGAACCTTCTTAAAACCCTTGCTCATCTTTCGTGGGGAGCTGATCGTCGAACCCTCCTTCACCTACATTCCACCCTTATTTTATCGAAACTTGATTATGGTGACCAGATCTATTCAGCGGCATCTCCTGCTACTCTCTCTAGCCTTAACCCCATTCATCACCAAGGATTACGTTTATGCCTTGGTGCTTTTCGCTCTTCCCCTGTCGAAAGCCTCTATGCAGAAGCGAACGTTCCATCCTTATCCGATCGCCGTGATGCCCATTGCCTGCGCTACTATGTACGCTCTCATGATCTCCGCAATCCTTCCATTTATAGAATGGTCACTGATATTAGTAGACATTCTTTATTTGTTCGCCGCCCCTGCTTACTCCGTCCCTTCTCTCTTCGCCTTCATTCGCTCTTGTCTTCTCTTCAACTACCACCTTTCTATGTACATGTAGCATCTCACTTTTCCCTACCCCCCTGGGAAGTTCCAGCTGTTCGAGTCTGTTCTTTCTCCCTCCCTTGCTCGAAAGCCCAACTGTCTACGGTCGCTTCCCGCTCTCTTTTTCTTGACCACTTTCACTCTCATTCTCATGCCATTGCTGTGTACACAGATGGCTCTAAGTCTTCTTACGGCGTAGGATTCGCAGCAGTGTTTCCGGACAGCGTCGTACAAGGGCATTTACTATCTTCAGCTAGTATTTTTACTGCTGAATTATATGCCATCCTTACAGCACTTATCCGTATTGCATCTATGCCTGTGTCATCATTTGTGGTTGTCTCAGACTCCCTTAGTGCTTTACAGGCTATACAAAAATTTGATACACCTCACCCCTTAGTCCTCCGTATCCAACTTTGGCTACGCCGCATCTTTACTAAGCATAAAGATATTGTTTTTTGTTGGGTCCCTGGTCATGTTGACGTACAGGGCAATGAACAGGCAGACACTGCTGCGCGGTCAGCAGTACATGACCTACCAGTTTCTTATAGAGGTATTCCATGTACGGACTATTTTGCTGTAATATCTTCCCACCTTCACACCCGTTGGCAACAACGTTGGTCTTCTATGCTCGGCAACAAACTTCAGTCTATTAAACCGAGTATAGGTTACTGGCCGTCTTCTTATCACCAGTGTCGAGGTTGGGAGACTACTCTCTCCCGTCTTCGCATTGGCCATACTCGTCTTACTCATGGAGAGGCGTCTTGCTCCTCTCTGTGAGAATTGCCAAGCTCCATTATCAGTCAGCCACATTCTGTTGGACTGCCCACTTTATCAACGAGCACGCAGAATTTACCTCTGTCGTCGTCTTCGCCCCGCTGCTCTCTCTTTACCTTCCCTTCTCGCTGATGGACCCACCTTTCATCCGGACTCTCTCATTGACTTTTTGACAACGACTGACTTACTTCACAAATTCTGATACTTTCAGCCCTTTCTACTTGTATCTCTTGCTACCCTCTACCCCCGTACTATCCCCTGCCCCGCTGTTTTCTGTAACCTGCTGATCATCCCCCCTCCCTTCTGCCATCCAATTCCCTTGCTTCCTTCCCTACCCTGCAGCGCTGTATAGCCCTTGTGGCTTAGCGCTTCTTTTTGATTATAATAATAATAATAATAATAATGGAAGAACAGGAACATAAGTGGGTGAAGATAGGTATTGTTTGACTAGTGAATTGCTGTCTGGATTCCAGCATCATTTTCTTCTCAAAAAAAAAAAAAAAAAAAAAAAAAAAAAAGTGTGAAAACACCATAATTTAATTTTTTGTTGAAAGACAGTTATATTAAAATACAGAACTCTCCTTATATAAGAGTAATGCTTAAAAATATAGAAATAAAAAACTAATAGAAAGTATGTACTGTATCTTAGAGTATTTTTACATTGCAAACTATACAATATTGTAATTGTATAAGTTAGATGAAATGTAACATTCAGCAAGTTTTAATATCAAGCTCTTACAGTGCAAAACAGCATTAGCATGGTTCAATATGTAATTATGAAGGATAAAACGGGTTAGGGAGCAGAGACACACCACATGAGCCTGTTTTAGGCCACTATGGTGGCATTTTTATTTAAAAGGGAAAGACACCAAACCTAGACTGGTACTTTAACCTTTCTGCCTTGACCCTAGCCATTAACGTTGCACATGGAATAACAATAAGAATTTTTGAAAGATTGGTGGTTTTACTTTATTATAATATGACAGAATATTTACTATATGTATTACATGCTATAACAGGGCTTACGAAATCGTAATGACACGATTGCAAACAAACCATACCACGGGTGGGATTTGAACCCGCGGTCTGGAGTTTTGAGACTCTCTGATCGTGGGTTCAAATTCCGCCCGTGGTATGGGTTTTTTTATGCTATAACAGATTGATACCTAGCCAGAATATTGGAGGAGGATTAAAAACAGACACCTAACTAGTGTTCCTAAATAAAAGCATTCCTAGTTTAAAATAAGATATACTCATGCAAGTGAGGATGTACTGTACCACTTTTCCTTAATTCCATGACCAGCCATGAGAGTGGCATGAGGTGTACTAGGATAGATCATTAATCCTTATGTACACATGTGCACACACACTATAATACATAATTGCTGCCATGAAGTGGCTAGTAAGTAACAAGTTCAATAGGTTTACATGGTGTTCCCTTTTCCTGAAGCTATATCAACCATTAACTAATTCATTGTACCTGTGGGAGGTTCATATTTGTGAGACTATTAAGCAATATTTTTAATAAGATAAATATGTCAGTACAGTATTTGAATGTACCAGCAAGTGGGGGGAAAATGATCTTAATACGTACCTACAAAAAATGGGGTAAAACAAAATAGAAACTTAAGTTAAAAACAGGGCAGGACATCACAGTTATGATTATAATAATAATTGAAACCTAAGTGTTAAACTCACAAGGGCCATACAGCACAGGTTTCCATAAAGCAAGTGAATTTATAGATCCACTTTAATTTTCAAGTAAATTGGTTAATCGCTTGGATGATCCTCCACTTAGGTTAAGCCATGTCATTAAAATATCATACTTAAAATGTTGTTGTAAAAATGAAGGGATGAACCTTGTATAAATTGCTGTGTTGAATGTTTATCAGTTGTTTTTATGGGTTTTTATTATGTTGTATACATAATTTTTTATAGCCATGACAATTGAGCGACTTTTTTTGGTCAAAATGCTTCATGTCACAACAATTACTAAAATGTACAACTTATACTATTCTCTTATTTCTTCTTTACAAAGACTGACACAACCCCACTAGATGCTGCTGTGGATTGTGCCTCAGCACCTGAATGGCGGGAACGATCTCCCTTGGGCAGCACATCGTCAGAAATAGAAGCGACGTGTGTGCCACGTCCACAAGAGCTTCATATTACACGCAGGGTTGGTGTAGATGGGGTGGTCATAGCATGGGCTCCACTAGACCATGACTGTGTAGCTGGGTTTCAGGTATGCTTTAAATATATAGTATAATTAATACTTCAACACAACTGTGCTGGTAGTTTAAGGATAATATCATTATTCAGAAGGCTGAGGAGTTGTTGAGGTGGTTAGGGCATTTAGAGAGGATGGAGAAAAATAGGATGACTAGGAGGGCATATAAATTGGGGTAGAGGGGAAGGGATAGGGAGTGTCCCAGGAAAAACTGGAGGCAAGGGTGAAGAAGGTTTTAAATACTAGGGATGGGGTGGGAGGGAATTGTACATCCAAGAAGCTTATGTGAGCATGTTAGGAGTAGAGGTGAGAGCTTATTATAATTTGATGTGCTATTGGAGTGTGAGGAAGGTAATATTTATGAAGGGTTTTAAGGAAATAAGTTAGCTGGCTAAGTCTGGAAAGTACAGTGCCTGCACTCTGAAGGAGAGATGGGAATGTTAAAGTTTGGAGGGGCATCTGAAATGTAATATCAGCATGCTTCTGGCATGACAGTGATTACTTAGTAATCAAAGTGTTTTTATCGTATTGTCAGGTCACAATGTGTTGGTAGGAAACCGTCAGATTGTTAAAAAAAAAATTACTCAACACAAACATATGTTCCCATTCATCATTCAAAAGTTTTAAAAAAATATACGCATATTTTTTTTAACACACTGGTTCTCTCCCTCCGAGGCAGGGTGACCCGAAAAAAGAACACTTTCACCATTACAAATTTGCACTATCAGCTTAGGCCATAGTTTATCTACCCCCTGCCTTGCATTGCCAAATAACTCTTGCAGGTCTAGTGTTTATAATCTAATAATTTTCATTAATACAGGGGAAAGTGCTGCCTATACATGTAGTGATTTTTCACCAGAGCTGTATCAATATTTTCTTTCATTATCAACACACACACAGTATATTACATACAAAAATTTATCACAGTGAAAGTGACAATCTTAGACTTTGTCAAGAAGAAATCTACATCATCTCATGAGGAGGATGCCAGAAATATTATGTTCAGGAGATAGGCAGGAGCCTTCAGTAACATATATAAGCGAACACCTAATTGAATTCAGCTGGGATGACCAATGCAATGCCTGCATCATCCATAGTGAAGGTCTAATTAAATGGCCTGGAGAGTGCTTTGATAGCTATCACCAATACAATCTTTATTATTTCATAACTATTAGCTATGTATGATAATCTCTGTAACTGTATATGTATATACCTGAATAAACTTAATTAAGCACTACAGTGGGTCTATTAGCCCATATCAGGTAATTCTCCCTCTTGCAGTCTGCACTGGTCCTGCCATTGATAACTACTTTACACCCTCAAAATATCCTAATACAGGAAGGCCCCACTTATACGGGGAGTTAGGTTTCAGGCTACTGCCAAAAAGTGGAACAAGCCTTTTTTCACTTTCAAATGCACACAAAAGCCTGATATGTTTACATATCATGTATTAAGTATGCAATAAAGGTAGGCCTAAAAAAAAAAGTGCACAAAGGCTGCAAACAGACTGAATAAAATTGCATCTGACGCCCAACTGTTGAAGACGTCAGGTCGAAAAAAGCCTGAAAAGCGGAACAGGCACCAAATAAATGAAAAAGGGATATAAAAAATATCAATGGAATGCCGTAAAGCAGGGCCCTCCTGTACAGCACATCTTTCACATTTACAATAATTATTGTATTTTATGCTGTAAATAGTATTTACAATTTTAAGTGACTTGGATAAGGCAGTATTTAGAGTAGGTACATGTATTTGATCTATTGCTGTTTCTACATTGTCTTCGACATTCATTTGCTTTTGAATTTACAGTCCTTCATATAATTTCTTAAAATCTCTTTTGGTACAGGTGCTAGTGGGTGGTCGAGTTGTACAGCATGTGAGATCTCCACATCGCACAAAGGCATTGGTAACTGGACTTCCATTAGCTGGTTCATTCACAATTGGCCTCGTCACAGTTGCGAGTGACGGCCGATGCTCCACACCAGTTATTGTTACCCAAGACCGGTCAAGAGTTTACCCGGGCAGGAGCATCGTACCGCGCCCTTTGCGCAGAAACACTCCTACCTCTCTGTGACCAGCTTGTCAGAAGTGCACCTGGGACCAGTCATCAGCCCTTCTTCATCCCCCGTCCATGACCTTGAATCTGTAAAGAGGGATATTGGTCAACTGCTATGAAAGGATTCTTTAAATAGGGGTTTTTGAAATGTTCTGGAATTATATACATTGTGGTCTACCATAATGTAAGTGCCTTTCTTTGCTAATAAGGTGAATTTCTTTCAATAAAAATAATTAAGTGCCTTTTAAATTAATGTTAAATACTCCTAAATACATATTACAGTACTTTATTTGGTTTCAGTTGTTTTTACATGCATAGAACCTCAAAACTTAAAGAAACCTTTTTTATGAAATAACTTTACTGTTACTCAGAATGTGAAAGCTAAGATAACCAGCAAACGTGAGAAAAGTCGATTTCTGTAAGTAACATTGAAGTTTAAGCAGTTTTCTGGTCGACTACCAACAATTGTTCACGCTCATTGTCCTGTCTTACCTCTGCATTTATCAAAAAGAAAATGTTTCATGTTAAGTCTTCCCACATAAGCAAGCCCTATGTATCAGTGGTGTGAAAGTGACATATCTGCAACTAACTGGATTGTGGTCTCTAAACCAGAATTACGGTTGGTCTGAAGTACCATAAATATGACTAACACAAGTACGTACTTGGATTTACCAATATGAGACAGACTGATTAAAGAGATTGTGGTTTTATATAACCTGATTTAAGAGATCGTGGTTTATAGTGTGTTAGTATTATATATACCATCTTAAGTTATTTTGAAATAGTTTTGCTAATATAATCTAAGTTGTGAGAAATAACTGGTCTTTTGCAATCTTGGACCTTATGAATTTTCATTGGCAGTGTTCTGGTAAGCTATTGGACAGATAAGGCAACCAGCAGTGTTAAAGAAGAGTTGATTTTGTTCTTTGGATGTAAAAAGAAACCAAATTTTTATCAGAGAGGTCCTCTTCAGGCTAGATTCTGTGACCCCCTGTGGGCTTAGCACTTCCCTCTGATTAAAATTTAGATCAGATCACTGTCAAAGTTAAATGTCAAGGGCCATGCTGGCAGTAATGACCAACATAATACAGTATTTTAGTCAGTTTAGCTGTTTGAAAAGATTTTGGTCTGGAGGAAGACTTTACACAATACTTTTCTTAACATGTGTAGACAAATGCTTCAATGATTGATTACCAGGTTACAAAAGATTACATGGTGAGAAATTTATGCCTGTTTTGAGGAATTTAATTAGTTTGCCCTTTAAGAACATGAAATCTTTGGGCATTTTCCTGGTTAGTATATTTCTAATTTCCAAACACTTATACATCATCATTGAAATGTTTCACCTGATCAACAGGCTTTATCAGTTGCATACAGAGGTGATTATAATTGTGGGGACAGAAGTGGAGGTAGTTTTATGGTAATGGATCCCTCAGTCTAGTTGGCCAAGAGACTGACTGTACTATCAAGGTTGAGGGACTGATCACCGTAGACAACCTCTCCACTTCTGTCTCCAGAATTTAATCCTCTAATCTGTATTTGACTGATAAAGACTGCTCGGCAAGCAAAACATTTTGTGAAAAAAGTTGTTGCACATGTCTTACTCATCAACTTGTTGGTATTGTATACCATTTATATGGTAAAAAATGAATGTACAAGTTGGACTCCAGACCAGATTGTGAAGCATGGTTATTTAAAAGTGTGTACGTGTGTGTGTGTGTTTGTTACAGTCAGTTTTTGGGCTTGTGGTTGTTTTCTCTTCCCGTGTTTACCTTTGTCTAAGTTTTCATACCATTGTAATCGTTTTTAACTTTTTCATATAATTTATTATATACATCTGGTATTTACAAGATAAATTTTAATCCCCCCAAAATGTAGGTCATTACTTTTTTTTTTTTACATAGCCTGTGCAGTCATCAAAATATTTGTGCAAATAAGCATGAAAACTACAAAAGTATTGTAAATAATTTGTATAGTGCCAAAGCAAAACAAATTTAAAGTGAATCAGAATTATAGTTTAATGGAAACTAATTTTTATTCATTGACCTGTAAATAGAATTTGTAATTGGCTAATTGTTATTCTAACCAAATATAAAACAAACTGATTTAAACTCTTTACTTTATCCTTAACCTTTAATACTTTTTTAAAAATCAGGGGAAAACACTAAATCCATAGGGGTCACATAACACCTGGGGAATGGGAGACATTCAGGTTTAGTTCAAGGAGATAAAAAGTGGAGTTTCTTAGAATAAAAGACCCTCGCCAGCATCAAGGTACCTGTAGCCAGGAGAGAGAGACTACAAATACTTTAAACTATAATGCTAGGAAAGGCTTTTAAATGAAATGAGGTAGTAAGAGCTCTTAGATTATGATATACTATAATTTACAATTATCATAAAAACACCATTGTGTAAAACAAGAGAATAGAGGAAGGTTGTAGTAAGGGTGAAGTTCAAGAGAAGGCTGGCCCTTGAAAGGTTAATACTCTTCTAAATGCTTCATTACAATGCTCTCGCCTACAGTGAGGCAAAAAGCCTATTTCTTGGATCATACCTGATTAATTACAGCTTATGGAAGACAATCACAAAGAAAAAGTATCACTGACAAGATCTACTACATAAAGTTCAGGAATAAGGCTAAAAAAATAAACTCAACTTATTCTGAATACAAATAATTGACACTTAAAGACATACCATCAATCACTCTCCCCACAAAGTACTACACACTAACACTGCATGTATTCTTAAACCTAACATACCTCTTTGACCCCCTTCCCCTCATTACCTGCACTCTCTCTAGCTTTACTTTCTCCCAGTAGCTGCTTATATCTTACCTTTCTTCTTTAGTTAACTTTACACTTCGTACTTCACTCATATTAATAACGTCTCCCAGTTGCCTATCTACCTCTTACTCCAATCTAAATGATCTGATTTATCTGTTGCTCCTCTACAAACATACACATCCAAGAATCTAGCCATCAATGCTCTATTTACTAAGAGTACATAGGTTAAGGGGGCATGGAGTGCCTTCCCTTTTGTTCTTAGTAGAAGACAACAGTCAGCACAGGAAAGTTAGTGTGGAGACTTGTTACTGTTGAGAAAATACCTGATAAGTTACACTCATTTATTACACAGAATCAACAGTTTGTTAGACTAATATATAGCCTAACAAACTGCTGCCTCTCCTCCCTATATACATGTATCTCTTGTACAAATGCAGAAAAAAGTTCCTTCTACTCTCTCCTGGGCAGAAATAATATCAGGCAACTCTGATATTGTAAACAGAGGAGTAAAGATTATTTACATGAATGAAATAGCACAGCTTGTAAGGAATTAGTTTTTTTCATTTAAACACCCATACCCCTTCTCTTTCCATAGACGAATTCCTCTTCCTCTTGCTACCCTCTACCCCTGCACCCTTCCCTGCCCTACAACGCTGTACTCGCCTAGTTGTGTACTCACCTAGTTGTGGTTGTGGGGGTTGAGTCACAGCTCCTGGCCCCGCCACTTCACCTGGCCACTACTCGGTCATTCTCCCTGCTCCGTGAGCTTTATCATACCTCTTCTTAAAGCTATGTGTGGATACTGCCTCCACTACATCACTACCCAGACTATTCCACTTCCTGACAACTTTGTAACTGAAGAAATACTTCCCAACAAACATCACCGTGGTTCATCTGAGTCTTCAGCTTCCAACTGTGACCCCTCATTGCTGTGACCCCTTGTTGCTGTATGACCCTTGTAGGATTAGCACTTCTTTTTGATTATAATAATAATTTCCATAGATGGTTATTTATTATTATAATGATCCCTTTAATTATAGTTATCTCAAAGATAAACAATTTAACTCCATTTATTCCTCCCCAAAGAAATTCTCCTATCGTCTTCAGGTTTTTTTTTACTTCAAGCTATGACATCCAGTTTGTTATTCATAACATTACGTATTAGATTTCTTCTCATCCTTACCACAATCATGCACATTCAAACAACCAACTTCAAATTTTCCTTTTTTTTTTAATTTTCCTTTTTTTTTTAATTTTCCTTTTTTTTTTTTTTTTTTTTTTTTTTTTAAGTTTTAGTAACAGAGAAGAAGGTCGCAATGATGTATGACCCTAATGGGTATAGCACTTAATTATGATTGTAATAATAGTAATAATACAGAAGGGGTTACTAGTACTACCCCTGCTCCTGGCATTTTAGTCGCCTTTTATGACACAGTTTACATAGGAAAAAATTCTTCACTTCCCCATCCCCTCAAGGAGGGTCCCTTGATGCCGGTGAGGGGATCTTGGTCTAGGGAGTTGTATCTGTGCTCCAGTTCCCTGAACTATTCCTGAATACCTTCCATAAACCCCCCCCCCCTCCACAGGCACTGTATAATCTTACGGGTTTAGTGCTCCCCCCTTGATTATAATCCACTTCACTTCCCCATGTAGTCAAAAGGAAG
The DNA here is from genome assembly GCF_038502225.1 of Cherax quadricarinatus. Taxonomy (NCBI): domain Eukaryota; kingdom Metazoa; phylum Arthropoda; class Malacostraca; order Decapoda; family Parastacidae; genus Cherax; species Cherax quadricarinatus. Next base: position 10,506,117 of record NC_091351.1, read on the forward strand.
CACAAATACCACAACTTTTAAGAAACTACCAATTTACTACCATACAAAAATTGCATGATGCTGTTTGGCCCATATGGGTTTAGCATATTAACGATAATAATAATTACATGCGACTGTTGAAAGTTAATGAGAATAAATAATTAGTTGAATAAAAAGAAGGGTGATAGCTTATCCCTTCCTAGTTGCCAGTTAAGGGTCTTCCCCTTCCTTGGATCAAACCTGATTACCTCCCCATAACCCTTACAGATCCAACGCTTCCCTCTGAAGATAACAAAGCACAAGTTACATTTAGGTCCCCTGTTGTAAGTGCCAAGTGGTGCCACCCCTTGTAAGTGCCACGTGATGGCACCGTACAAGCAAGATTGTCCTGCCACATATCACCTGTAAATTACTGAAGCATACTAACTTGACATGATACAATGTTTGTACAGAGATAATAATAGTAAAAATTAATAAAATAATCTTTATTTTTGTAAGTGCAGATACAACTTATACAGACCATAGCTGACATCAGTGGCACATTACGTATATAGAAAGTCCACTGTTATGCAGATTTTGGACAAATTAGGTTTTGTTCCCAGGATGCAACCCACACCAGTCGACTAACACATAGGTACCTATTTTACTGCTAGGTGAACACGGACAGTACGTGTCTTAAGGAAATACATTCTGTTTTCACCTGTACCAGGGATCGAACCACGGACCTCAGTGTGAGAGAGGAGTGCACTAGCGACCGAGCTACGAGATATTTGGTCGTGTATGCAGAAAGCCAATGGTTTCCTAGGGGATGTAAACAAAAATTACACACCAATGTAATGGGACAGCACAATGTCAGTGTGTGACTGTAGTACAGTGCCAGGGTGTGATTGTTGTACAGTGCCAGGGGTGTGATTGTTGTACAGTGCCAGGGTGTGATTGTAGTACAGTGCCAGGGGGTGTGATTGTTGTACAGTACCAGGGTGTGATTGTTGTACAGTGTCATGGTGTGATTGTAGTACAGTGTCAGGGGTGTGATTGTTGTACAGTACCAGGGTGTGATTGTAGTACAGTGCCAGGGGTGTGATTGTTGTACAGTACCAGGGTGTGATTGTAGTACAGTGCCAGGGGGTGTGATTGTAGTACAGTGCCAGGGGGTGTGATTGTAGTACAGTGCTAGGGGGTGTGATTGTTGTACAGTACCAGGGTGTGATTGTAGTACAGTGTCAGGGGTGTGATTGTTGTACAGTACCAGGGTGTGATTGTAGTACAGTGTCTGGGGTGTGATTGTTGTACAGTGTCAGGGGTGTGATTGTTGTACAGTACCAGGGTGTGATTGTAGTACAGTGTCAGGGGTGTGATTGTAGTACAGTGCTAGGGGGTGTGATTGTAGTGTCAGGGTGTGATTGTTGTGCAGTACCAGGGTGTGATTGTAGTACAGTGTCAGGGGGTGTGATTGTTGTACAGTACCAGGGTGTGATTGTAGTACAGTGTCAGGGGTGTGATTGTTGTACAGTGTCAGGGTGTGATTGTAGTACAGTGTCAGGGATGTGATTGTAGTACAGTGCCACAGTGTGATTGTAGTACAGTGAAAGGGGGTGTGATTGTTGTACAGTGCCAGGGGATGTGATTGTAGTACAGTGTCAGGGGTGTGATTGTAGTACAGTGCTAGGGGGTGTGATTGTAGTGTCAGGGTGTGATTGTTGTGCAGTACCAGGGTGTAATTGTAGTACAGTGTCAGGGTGCGATTGTAGTACAGTGTCAGGGGTGTGATTGTTGTACAGTGCCAGATGTGATTGTAGTACAGTGCCAGGGGGTGTGATTGTAGTACAGTGCCAGGGGGTGTGATTGTAGTACAGTGCCAGGGGGTGTGATTGTAGTACAGTGCCAGGGTGTTATAGTACAGTGCCAGGGTGTGATTGTAGTACAGTGCCACAGTGTGACTGTAGTACAGTGAAAGGGGGTGTGATTGTTGTACAGTGCCAGGGGATGTGACTGTAGTACAGTGTCAGGGGTGTGATTGTTGTACAGTGCCAGATGTGATTGTAGTACAGTGTCAGGGGTGTGATTGTAGTACAGTGCCAGGGGGTGTGATTGTAGTACAGTGCCAGGGTGTTATAGTACAGTGCCAGGGTGTGATTGTAGTACAGTGCCACAGTGCGACTGTAGTACAGTGAAAGGGGGTGTGATTGTTGTACAGTGCCAGGGGGGTGTGATTGTAGTACAGTGTCAGGGGTGTGATTTTAGTACAGTGCCAGGGGGCGTGATTGCAGTACAGTGTTAGGGGTGTAATTGTAGTGTAAGGGTGTGATTGTAGTACAGTGCCATGGGTGTGATTGTTGTAGTGCCAGGATGTGATTGTAGTACAGTGCCAAGGTGTGATTGTAGTTCAGTGCCAGGGGTGCAATTGTAGTGTAAGGGTGTGATTGTAGTACAGTGTCAGGGTGTGATTGTTGTACAGTGCCAGCATAGGATTGTAATACAGTGCCAGGGGCTTGATTGTAGCACAATGCCATTGTGTGATGGTAGTACAGTCACAGGGTGTGATTGTAGTACAGTCACAGGGTGTGATTGTAGTACAGTGCCAGGGGTGTAATTGTAGTGTAAGGGTGTGATTGTAGTACAGTGTCAGGGTGTGATTGTTGTACAGTGCCAGCATAGGATTGTAGTACAGTGCCAGGGGCGTGACTGTAGTACAATGGCATTGTGTGATGGTAGTGCAGTGACAGGGTGTGATTGTAGTACAATCACAGGGTGTGATTGTAGTACAGTGACAGGGGTGTGATTGTAGTACAGTGTCAGGGGTGTGACTGTAGTACAGTGCCAGGGTGTGACTGTAGCACAGTGCCAGGGGGTGTGATTGTTGTATAGTGCCAGGGGGAGTGATTGTAGTGCCAGAGGTGTAATTTTAGTGTAAGGGTGTGATTGTTGTACATTGTCAGGGTGTGATTGTTGCAGTGTCAGGGGTGTGATTGTTGTACAGTGTCAATGTGTGATTGTAGCACAGTGCCAGGTGTGTGATTGTAGTGTCAGGGTGTGATTGTTGCACAGTGTCAGTGTGATTGTTGTACAGTGCTATGGCGTGATTGTACAGTGCCAGGGTGTGATTGTTGTACAGTGTCAGGGTGTGACTGTTGTACAGTGTCAGTGTCATTGTTGTACAGTGTTCTGGTGTGATTGTTGTACAGTGCCAGGGAGTGATTGTTGTACAGTGCCAGGGTGTGATTGTACAGTGCCAGGGTGTGATTGTAGTACAGTGCCAGGGTGTGACTTGTACTGCCAGGGTGTGATTGTTATACATTGCCAAGGTGTGATTGTAGTGTAGTGCCAGGGTGTGATTGTAGTACAGTGTATACCTGAGTATACCTGGAGAGAGTTTCTGGGGTCAACGCCCCCGCGGCCCGGTCTGTGACCAGGTCTCATGGTGGATCAGGGTCTGATCAACCAGGCTGTTACTGCTGGCCGCATGCAATCCAACGTACGAACCACAGCTCGGCTGGTCAGGTGCTGACTTTAGGTGCCTGTCCAGTGCCTTCTTGCAAACAGCCAGGGGTCTATTGGTAATCCCCTTTATGTATGCTGGGAGGCAGTTGAACAGTCTTTCTTGGGCCCCTGACACTTATTGTGCTGTCTCTTATCGTGCTATTGGCACCCCCGCTTTTCAATGAGGGGATGTTGTATCGTCTGTCGAATCTTTTGCTTTCGTAGGGAGTGATTTTCGTGTGCGAGTTTGGTACTAATCCCTCTAGGATTTTCCTGCGTTCAAGGGAACTTCAAACGTTCCCAGTAATTGAGGCGTTTTATCGCAGTTATGAGTGTCAGGGTGTGATTGTACAGTGCCAGGGAGTGATTGTTGTATAGTGCCAGGTTGTGATTGTAGTACAGTGCCAGGGAGTGATTGTTGTATAGTGCCAGGTTGTAATTGTAGTACAGTGCCAGGGTGTGATTGTAGTACAGTGCCAGGTTTTGATTTTTGTACAGTGCCAGGGTGTAATTGTAGTGCAGTGCCATGGTGTGAACATTATAGTGCCAGTAAACATTACAGTGCCAGGATGTAAACATTACAGTGCCAGGATGTAAACATTCCAGTGCCAGGATGTGAACATTTCAGTGCCAGGGTGAGGGAAAGGAGATTAAATTTATTACAAAAGTATGATCGCCTGTGATAGCAGTGTTGTCCTCACAAGGATGAAATGTCAAACGATCATAAAAGTGTTTAACTATGAACGTACAGAGAATAGCCTTTGTCCTGACACGCACATGTACATACATACATACATACTTACATACCTGCAACCACAATTAGGTGAGTACATACACACACACACACACACACACACACACACACACACACACACACACACACAGGACCAGGAGCTATGAATCGACCCCTGCAACTACAATTAGGCGAGTACATACACACGATAAGGCTCTTGGAGCCGGGAGTGGACCCAGCAACGACTAGCGAAGAGGCGGGGGCCAGGAGCTATGAATTGACCCCTGCATCCACATATAAGTGAGTACATCGAAAGGAACGGGTACGTAAGACACAGTCAACAAGGTATTAAAGATAGTCAATCATGTCTTACAGATCTACTGGAGTTCTATGATATAACGAAAGTTAGAGAGAGATAGAGAGAGAGAGAGAGAGAGAGAGAGAGAGAGAGAGAGAGAGAGAGAGAGAGAGAGAGAGAGAGAGAGAGAGAAAGAGAGAGAGAGAGAGAAACAGGTGCACACTATATTTTTTGGAGTATAAAAAGGTGCTCGATACAGTACTTCACTAGAGACTGGGTCAAAAGTTAGAGAGCAGGCAGGAATTACAGGGGAAGCACTATAGTGGCTCAAGGGATAATTAGCATGAAGGAAGCAACGAGTTGTCGGAATGGGCGAGTGTGAGAGTGGGGTTGCAGAGAGGTCAATACTTGTGTCGATAACACAGGCAGAAGCAGGCCAGGAAATGCTATAAATGTATGTGGAGAAGCTGCAGGATCAGCTCTCAGACTTTAATCCCAGTGAACACAAGTTATAAAAATCGGGAAGGTTGTGAAAATTTGTCTGGGCTGCCTCCATGTGAGTTGCCTTCCCTAGCAAACTCTGTTGACACCGAGCCATGAGGTCGGTACCTCAGCCTCACAAGTGGCTTATAGGACAGATTTCCATAAATGACTGATGTTGCAAGAAATCTCGCCTGCATGCACGAATAAAGGACTAACTTACTTGGTGATGGAGAATATATCCCGGTCTTCAACGTCCCTAAGCTTTAGCCCCTTTGGACTTCCCCTCAGAACCACATGCAGTCGGTATTAGTGACCTGCCTGCACCTCAGAAATTCCGGTTTCCAAAGGGGTGTGTATCCCCTAGTACAACTATGCAGGAAGTGACACTAGCTTCTAAGCTTAACCACGAGGAGACACCGGCACGTACCGATCATTGGCCATCGCTTGCACAAAGACCCACAGTTCAACTCACTCGCAATTTCCCCCAGAAATTGGCTAGAATACTGAGAAAGAAAGAGAGGTCTTATCTTACTGTATGGGCCTGATGAAGGAGGTCATTTACGGTACTCCGAGGTGCCTTCACCAGATTTCCCCAGGTCTAGTATGTGAAGACACGTGGGGGCGCCGCCCTGCTGTTCACTCCACTTGTTATTCCGATGGTGTCTGATCTTAGAAGGAGGCACTGCGGTCTCAAAACCCCGTGCCCCAGCATTCAAACTTGGGCTGCCAGTTCTCCCTGGCTAATATAACCTAATGTTTGCCCACATTACCGGCCTATTACTACCTACGTTAAGGTCTTAGGTCTACATTATTATTATCTACAGTTCCCTCAATAGTCCTAATATTAGTTCACTAACAGTATAAACTACCTACCTCTTCCTCGAAGGGTAAATCTATCAATTAAAATGTATCTTCTAACCACCTTCGCCCGGTGGCCTGGTGGCTAAAGCTCCCGCTTCACACACGGAGGGCCCGGGTTCGATTCCCGGCGGGTGGAAACATTTCGACACGTTTCCTTACGCCTGTTGTCCTGTTCACCTAGCAGCAAATAGGTACCTGGGTGTTAGTCGACTGGTGTGGGTCGCATCCTGGGGGACAAGATTAAGGACCCCAATGGAAATAAGTTAGACAGTCCTCGATGACGCACTGACTTTCTTGGGTTATCCTGGGTGGCTAACCCTCCGGGGATTAAAAATCCGAACGAAATCTTATCTTAACCCGGGTGTGTGTGTGTGTTTTGGGTGGGTGTAAGGGCCACCCAACCCAGCCGTTCCATCCATGACATGTTGGGATCTTCGTACGACGTATCTGCCCTGTGGAACTTTTTTTTAGGACCGAATAAGTTTCCACAAAGGTCTACGACGACCGGAAGCAGAGTACAGGCTTGGGAGACAAAAGCTATAAATCTCTGAACTATAGCCCTGTTGTGCATATAAGCGTTGTAAAAGAACTATGAAAAGCTTTAGAAGAAAGTGAATTCAACACTTACAGAAAAAAACATTAACCAGTACACAAATCAGGTCGTAGGTTTACAAAACCATGTACAATATATCAAGTTTATTAAGTTATGGCATGGTCATGGAGACTGTCCAAACAAGAAATGAAATGGATGGATTATATTTACCTAAGACTTTTAAGAGACTTTTGAAAGAGTCATCCCTCCCCATGGAGGACTAATTTGGTGACCCTTATCCACCTTGTCAATTCCTCTCAGTATTTCATACGTCGTTTATATGTTTCCCTTATTCCTCCTGTCTTTGTGTCGTCAGGTTGAGTTCCCTTAATCTGTCCCGGTAGAACATACCTCTTAGCTCTGGGACCAGTATATAAGAGGACTAAAAGGAAAATCATTGCAGTGGATGAGAAGCGTGTTGTTTGAGAGATAAATGTGAAGAGTTATAAGAGGAAAAAAATCCTGGTGGGGAGGATGTCACAAGTGGGGTGCCGTAAGGATCTGTACTTGCCCAATAATATTTCTAATTTTGTCTTACCTGAAATAATAAAAACTATACGGATGTGTTTGAGTATGATGCAAAAATCTTAGGCAAAATGAACAATAAAAATGAATAAATCCTTGAAGGATGACTTTGATAAACTGAGTAAATGATGCGATAGAGGAATGAATGTAATGAAGATGTGTAATGTGTGTGTAATGTGTAATGGAAATGGGAGAAAGTGATATTAGGCCACATGAAGAATAAAGACTGACAAAATATTGAAAATATCATAAAGAGGGACTTAGGAATTACTGTTATAATAATAATACTATATTTCTAAAAGTACATGTACAAAGCATACATGCCTAGCTGACAACAATAACGTAGTATTATGTAGAAAGTCCCTTGTTATGTAGAGCATTTCGGGCAAATTAGGTCAGTTTTGTCCCAAGCTGCGACCTACGCCACTCCACTAACACCCAGGTACCCATTTTACTGATGGGTGAATATAGACAACCGGTGTAAGGAAACACGCCCAATGTTTCTACCCTCGTCGGGAATCGAACCCGGACACTTCCTATGTGAAGTGAGAGCTTTAGCCACCAGGTCACGGTACAGATGGAACGATAAGATACTAAAAAAAAAAAAAACTGTTTACAAGATACATTAGGACAAAATTGGTACATAAATCGGTCTGATGTCCTCACTTCAAAAAAAACACGAATCTGTTTTAAAAAAAATCAAAGAAGAGCTACGAAGATGACCACAAATTAAAAAAATTATATACAAGTCTAGATGAAAGTTTGAGAATATTAAAAATGGTCACACTAGCTGATAGAAAAACAGGAGACAATCACACATAAGGTCATAAAAGAGACAATAACCATATATAAGGTCATAAAAGAGGAGATATAACAAATAAGGTTACAGAATTACGTGAAAGAGTAAGAGATTTTTTAAAACCTGCAACAGAGATAACAATACAATTGTAAACAGAATGAAGACAAGAGCCGAAGTGACACTAGACCTGTTTACCCTCACAGAGTAGCTGACCAACAGTGATTTAAAAGAGGAAGTATTAAGTGTTACAACCACTGGAAATTTAAATCAAGGTCCTGATGTCCAGATCATTGAAGACGGGACGCAAAGATTGTACCTCTGTTTCTGTAGCTACGATATGCAGTTACAAGGAGGTTGTTACACATACACACACATGCACAAGCGCAAACACAGATCGATGCACAAGGCGAGGGTGTCCATGGACGAAAAGGTGGCGTATCCATCACCCAGTTCTTGGAAAACTCCTTGAGTCGGCACCCAACGTACGTAGGTACGTACGTACGTGTGTGTATGTGCATGTGTACACTCACTTATATGTAGTTGCAGGAGTCGAGTCATAGCTCCTGTGTGCGCTCGCCCATTTATTCACAGAGTTGTGTCTGCGAAGGCAGGGGAAAGGGGGTCGAGTTTCAGCTCCTGGTCCCTCGTCTTAAAACTACAATCACCGGCAGCATTATCACTGTATCCTGGCCTGGTGGGCGCCCCATCCTACCTCGTCTGTGTATCACCTTCGTCTCTACCACCTGTCTTCTTCCACTTATTTACCACCCTGAAGCTGCTTCACCTTCCGTAAATCCCTACCGGCCTACCGGCTTTCCGAAAAGAAAAAAAATTACACCCCTCTAGATGCTCCATCACAGTCTTTCTGATTAATTTTTTCAATAATCCTGGCAGTTTACAATGTCACTGATGATGATAATGATAATAATAATAATAATAATAATATAGTAATTATTATTTCTACAAGCACATGATACAACTTAGATAGGCCTAATTGACATCAGTGACATACTGTATAGACAGTCCCTAGTTATGCAGAGCATTTCGGGCAAATTAGGTTAATTTTGTTCCCAGGATGCGACCCACACAAGTCGGGTAACACCCAGGTACCTATTTACTGCCAAGTGAACAGGTACCTGTTCACTTGGCAGTTTCCACCCGTACCGGGGGTCGGTATACAATACCGACAAGAAGTTCAGCCATCCAGTGGTTGTATCAATACAGATTCAAGGACACAGTGGGAAGACGACAGAACTATATACGAAAGGCGAGGGAATCATTCCCCGAATTTGTATTGGTAAAAACACTTATATACCTGGAGTATACCTGGAAGGTGTTCCGAGGGGTCAAGGGTCCGTGGCCCGGTCCATGACCAGGCCTCGCGGCGGATCAGGGCCTGATCAACCAGGCTGTTATTACTGCCTGGCGAAACGTCTACAATAAGGATACCCAGATGCTGCACATGTGTCTAATTCTCTCGTCCCTCACCCTTCTTGTGTACAGGAACAACAACTGCAGTTCTGATGCCCACCAGTTTCCCCCATTTCCAGTGACATGGAAGCCCCATGTCTTGCAGCGCCCGTGCCACCGAGCTCCGTGCTATGTACTTACGAAGTTAGTAATTGTAAGTAACCCATTAATCACGGACCTCAGCCCGACAACACAAGTCAACGGAGAAGAAAAGAATTTAGTACCTTTGTAGTGTAACACAATTGTAGACCGACTTTGTAGCGTGAGATGCATTTGTAGTGTGCAACTGTAATGTGCCTATGTAGCACACTGTATGTAGTACAGTTTTATTATCAAAAATGCATCTAAGTTTAAAATACTTTTGTACTCTGCAGAATATTTTGGGAAGCAAATTTGTAATGTGTACAGGTAACAAGTAGTACAGTATACCTCTGTACTGTACATTTGTAGTGTAAAGTACCACTATACCTGGAGTTTACCTGGAGAGAGTTTCGGGGGTCAACGCCCCCGCGGCCCGGTCTGTGACCAGGCCTCCTGGTGGATCAGCGCCTGATCAACCAGGCTGTTGCTGCTGGCTGCACGCAAACCAACGTACGAGCCACAGCCCGGCTGATCAGGAACTGACTTTAGGTGCTTGTCCAGTGCCAGCTTGAAGACTGCCAGGGGTCTGTTGGTAATCCCCCTTATGTGTGCTGGGAGGCAGTTGAACAGTCTCGGGCCCCTGACACTTATTGTATGGTCTCTTAACGTGCTAGTGACACCCCTGCTTTTCATTGGGGGGATGGTGCATCGTCTGCCAAGTCTTTTGCTTTCGTAGTGAGTGATTTTCGTGTGCAAGTTCGGTACTAGTCCCTCTAGGATTTTCCAGGTGTATATAATCATGTATCTCTCCCTCCTGCGTTCCAGGGAATACAGGTTTAGAAACCTCAAGCGCTCCCAGTAATTGAGGTGTTTTATCTCCGTTATGCGCGCCGTGAAAGTTCTCTGTACATTTTCTAGGTCGGCAATTTCACCTGCCTTGAAAGGTGCTGTTAGAGTGCAGCAATATTCCAGCCTAGATAGAACAAGTGACCTGAAGAGTGTCATCATGGGCTTGGCCTCCCTAGTTTTGAAGGTTCTCATTATCCATCCTGTCATTTTTCTAGCAGATGCGATTGATACAATGTTATGGTCCTTGAAGGTGAGATCCTCCGACATAATCACTCCCAGGTCTTTGACGTTGGTGTTTCGCTCTACTTCGTGGCCAGAATTTGTTTTGTACTCTGATGAAGATTTAATTTCCTCATGTTTACCATATCTGAGTAATTGAAATTTCTCATCGTTGAACTTCATATTGTTTTCTGCAGCCCACTGAAAGATTTGGTTGATGTCCGCCTGGAGCCTTGCAGTGTCTGCAATGGAAGACACTGTCATGCAGATTCGGGTGTCATCTGCAAAGGAAGACACGGTGCTGTGGCTGACATCCTTGTCTATGTCGGATATGAGGATGAGGAACAAGATGGGAGCTAGTACTGTGCCTTGTGGAACAGAGCTTTTCACCGTAGCTGCCTCGGACTTTACTCTGTTGACGACTACTCTCTGTGTTCTGTTAGTGAGGAAATTATAGATCCATCGACCGACTTTTCCTGTTATTCCTTTAGCGCGCATTTTGTGCGCTATTACGCCATGGTCACACTTGTCGAAGGCTTTTGCAAAGTCTGTATATATTACATCTGCATTCTTTTTGTCTTCTAGTGCATTTAGGACCTTGTCGTAGTGATCCAGTAGTTGAGACAGACAGGAGCGACCTGTTCTAAACCCATGTTGCCCTGGGTTGTGTAACTGATGGGTTTCTAGATGGGTGGTGATCTTGCTTCTTAGGACCCTTTCAAAGATTTTTATGATATGGGATGTTAGTGCTATTGGTCTGTAGTTCTTTGCTGTTGCTTTACTGCCCCCTTTGTGGAGTGGGGCTATGTCTGTTGTTTTTAGTAACTGAGGGACGACCCCCGTGTCCATGCTCCCTCTCCATAGGATGGAAAAGGCTCGTGATAGGGGCTTCTTGCAGTTCTTGATGAACACAGAGTTCCATGAGTCTGGCCCTGGGGCAGAGTGCATGGGCATGTCATTTATCGCCTGTTCGAAGTCATTTGGCGTCAGGATAACATCGGATAGGCTTGTGTTAATCAAATTTTGTGGCTCTCTCATAAAAAATTCATTTTGATCTTCGACTCTCAGTCTGGTTAGCGGCTTGCTAAAAACTGAGTCATATTGGGACTTGAGTAGCTCACTCATTTCCTTGCTGTCATCTGTGTAGGACCCATCTTGTTTAAGTAGGGGCCCAATACTGGGCGTTGTTCTCGATTTTGATTTGGCATAGGAGAAGAAATACTTTGGGTTTCTTTCGATTTCATTTATAGCTTTTAGTTCTTCCCGCGATTCCTGACTCCTAAAGGATTCTTTTAGCTTAAGTTCGATGCTTGCTATTTCTCTGACCAGTGTCTCCCTGCGCATTTCAGATATATTGACCTCTTTTAGCCGCTCTGTTATTCTTTTCCGTCGCCTGTAAAGGGAGCGCCTGTCTCTTTCTATTTTACATCTACTCCTCCTTTTTCTTAGAGGAATAAGCCTTGTGCATACATCGAGTGCCACCGAGTTAATCTGTTCTAGGCATAAGTTTGGGTCTGTGTTGCTTAGCATATCTTCCCAGCTTATATCGGTTAGGACTTGGTTTACTTGGTCCCACTTTATGTTTTTGTTATTGAAGTTGAATTTGGTGAATGCTCCCTCGTGACTAGTCTCATTTTGTCGGTCTGGGGCTCCTCGCATACATGTCTGAACCTCAATTATGTTGTGATCTGAGTATATTGTTTTTGATATGGTGACATTTCTTATCAGATCATCATTGTTAGTGAATATGAGGTCTAGTGTATTCTCCAGTGTAGTAGGCTCTATTATTTGCTGGTTTAAATTGAATTTTGTGCAGAGATTTAAAAGCTCGTGTGAGTGTGAGTTTTCATCAGAGCTGCCTCCTGGTGTTATTACTGCAACAATATTATTTGCTATATTCCTCCATTTTAGGTGCCTTAAGTTGAAATCCCCCAGGAGCAAGATCTTGGGTGCAGGAGCTGGAAGATTTTCCAGACAGTGGTCAATTTTTAACAGCTGTTCCTGGAATTGCTGGGATGTTGCATCCGGAGGCTTGTAGACTACCACAATGACTAGGTTTTGGTTCTCGACCTTTACTGCTAAAACTTCCACTACGTCATTTGAGGCATTAAGCAGTTCTGTGCAAACAAGTGACTCTGTAATGTACAGGCCAACCCCCCCCACCCCCTTTTGCCTGTTCACTCTGTCACATCTGTATAGGTTGTAACCTGGGATCCATATTTCATTGTCCAAGTGATCCTTTATGTGGGTCTCAGTGAAAGCCGCGAACATTGCCTTTGCCTCTGCAAGCAGTCCACGGATGAAAGGTATTTTGTTGTTTGTTGCTGGCTTTAGACCCTGTATATTTGCAAAGAAGAATGTTATCGGACTGGTGGTATTGTTGGTACTGGGGGGGGATTTTTTTTCCGGCATTAGTATCTGTATCTGTTGGTTTGGAGTGGAGGCCATCGACTGTGGTTCCACTCCAGGAATGACTGGATTTGGTGTACGATTTCTGCCATTTCCTGCCAGTTTTTTTTCCTTCCTGGCACTAAAAAACCTCTCCCTCTTGAGTGGCTGTGGCTACCCAGGTTTTCCCATGGCCTGGATGTTTTGTATCTTTTTGTCCCCTTTAGATGGTATGCCTGGCAATTTAAGTTATAGCACAGTCTTTCCTGTACTGAAGAGGTACACATTTCAGGGTGAAAAAGCTTACAGGAAGGGAGTTTGCATATTCCTGTTGTCATATGGGCATGGCATTTTCTAGGGTGGTCATAGTTGCATGTCCCATCTGTTTTTCCAGATTTCCCATGCCAGCAGATACCAAGTGCATAGTATGTGCACAGGCTATATATTTAATGTACCTCGGTTAGATAAAGTTCTTCTGCAGTGTACAGTGCCTCTGAAGTGTACAATATTTTAGGTGACCGAAGTACCGATGTAGACACGAGTACCAAGATAACTGTACACTATATCACCAGTACACTATACCACAAAACACTATACCACCAGTACACACTGCCACCAGTACAATACTACCAGCACACAGTACCAAAAGTACACACTACCACCAGTACACATTACCAAAAATACACACTACCACCAGTACACACTACCACCAGTACACACTACCACCAGTACACACTACCACCAATACACACTACCACCAGTACACACTACCACCAATACACACTACCACCAGTACACACTACCACCAGTACACGCTACCACCAGTGCACACTACCACCAGTGCCCACTATCACCAGTGCACACTACCACCAGTACACACTACCACCAATACACACTACCACCAGTACACACTACCACCAGTACACGCTACCAGTGCACACTACCACCAGTGCCCACTATCACCAGTGCACACTACCACCAGTGCACACTACCACCAGTACACACTACCACCAATACACACTACCACCAATACACACTACCACCAATACACACTACCACCAGTACATACTACCACCAGTACACACTACCACCAGTGCACACTACCACCAGTGCACACTACCACCAGTACACACTACCACCAGTGCACACTACCACCAGTGCACACTACCACCAGTACTCACTATCACCAGTACACACTACCAGTACACACTACCACCAGTATACACTACCACCAGTGCACACTACCACCAGTACAAACTACCACCAGTACACACTACCACCAGTACACACTACCACCAGTACACTACCACCAGTACACACCACCAGTACACACTACCACCAGTACACACTACCACCAGTACACACAACCACCAGTACACACTACCGCCAGTACACACTACCGCCAGTACACACTACCGCCAGTACACACTACCACCAGTACACACCAGCACCAGTACACACTACCATCAGTACACACTACCACCAATACACACTACCACCAATACACACTACCACCAGTACACACTACCACCAGTGCACACTACCACCAGTGCACACTACCACCAGTACACACTAACACCAGTACACACAACCACCAGTACACACAACCACCAGTACACACAACCGCCAGTACACACTACCGCCAGTACACACTACCACCAGTACACACTACCGCCAGTACACACTACCGCCAGTACACACTACCGCCAGTACACACTACCGCCAGTACACACTACCACCAGTACATACAGTACATACTAACACCAGTACACACTAACACCAGTACACACTAACACCAGTACACACTAACACCAGTACACACTAACACCAGTACACACTAACACCAGTACACACTACCACCAGTACACACAACCACCAGTACACACCACCAGTACACACTACCACCAGTACACACTACCACCAGTGCACACTACCACCAGTACACACTACCAGTGCACACTACCACCAGTACACACTACCACCAGTACACACTACCACCAGTACACACTACCACCAGTACACACTACCACCAGTGCACACTACCACCAGTACACACAACCACCAGTACACACAACCACCAGTACATACTACCACCAGTACACACCACCACCAGTACACACTACCACCAGTACACACTACCACCAGTACACACTACCACCAGTACACACTACCACCAGTACACACTACCACCAGTACACACCACCACCAGTACACACTACCACCAGTACACACTACCACCAGTACACACTACCACCAGTACACACTACCACCAGTACACACTACCACCAGTACACACTACCACCAGTACACACTACCACCAGTACACACTACCACCAGTACACACCACCACCAGTACACACTACCACCAGTACACACTACCACCAGTACACACTACCACCAGTACACACTACCACCAGTACACACTACCACCAGTACACACTACCACCAGTACACACTACCACCAATACACACTACCACCAGTACACACCACCACCAATACACACTACCACCAGTACACACTACCACCAGTACACACTACCACCAGTACACACTACCACCAGTACACACTACCACCAGTACACACTACCACCAGTACACACTCCTGACCACTCACAGTCACATTATAATTCTCACTTAAGACAAGTTTTAAATTATCTTTCGCCTGGTTCCCATTGTTTATTAATTACTAAATAAAACGTCCTCAGTCCATCACTAAATCTTGTAAATATTTATTTTTCTAGAAAAAAATAGTTAAGAATTTTAACTTCACATATATAATAAATATTAGAGAACGTTAGGTAAACTTAGATTGTAAAAATAACTTTATTAGGAAAAGTGAATAAAATATTCCGTTCACAATCTTTCGGACAAGTAACAGAAATTGTAAACTTGAATTAATATTAATAAGGAGAGAGAATAGAATTAACACAATATATATACGGTACACGAATATATATATATATATATATATATATATATATATATATATATATATGTGACACGAGGAGGATGGAAATTTTCAGCACAAGAACACCTCTCTGTGTGTCATCAGGAGCTATGCAATGTTGCAAGAGCAGCAACAGGTAGCTTGAAGGGAAGTTTTTCTCAGAGGAAAGCTAGTGTGCTGACACCAGCCAACATGCTGCCTTTCCTCTGAGAAAAAACTCCCCTCAATCTACTTGTTGCATGTCTAGTAACATTGCATAGCTCCTGATGACACACACAGCTGTGTGAAAGTTCCCGAGTTAAAAATTTTCACTGATATACATAGTCTTAAACGAAAATCAACATTCAGACATGTTAAAGAAAATGGACACTCACAGCTATCTTACTAAAAGATAACTCTCATATATATCGTGTTAAACCAGAATTAACGCTAACAATAAAGGTTCGTTAAATGCAAAAATACCAACGTGGTGCAAGTGTGATTTGTAGGGGGGGAGTTTGTTAGTGGTAGGGGGGAGGGGAGGAAAGGGGGGGCGTTGTCAAGGTGACGGCGTGGTGGCACTGGGAGAGAGGGGGTTTAGGGGTTTTGTGGCACGTGGGGTAGTCCTGGCACTAGGGGAAGGTGTCACATAAGGCAGTCCTCCCACACCACAGTAGCTGGTGAAGTGTATTCCCGTGTAGAGCCTGGCGGCGACACTCACCAACATCGTGACCGCTACACCCACCCAGTGTAAGTACTCACCACACACTGTGACTGCTACACCCACCCAGTGTAAGTACTCACCACACACTGTGACCGCTACACCCACCCAGTGTAAGTACTCACCACACACTGTGACTGCTACACCCACCCAGTGTAAGTACTCACCACACACCGTGACCGCTACACCCACCCAGTGTAAGTACTCACCACACACTGTGACCGCTACACCCACCCAGTGTAAGTACTCACCACACACCGTGACCGCTACACCCACCCAGTGTAAGTACTCACCACACACCGTGACCGCTACATCCACCCAGTGTAAGTACTCACCACACACCGTGACCGCTACACCCACCCAGTGTAAGTACTCACCACACACTGTGACCGCTACACCCACCCAGTGTAAGTACTCACTACACACCGTGACCGCTACACCCACCCAGTGTAAGTACTCACCACACTGTGACCGCTACACCCACCCAGTGTAAGTACTCACCACACACAGTGACCGCTACACCCACCCAGTGTAAGTACTCACCACACACTGTGACTGCTACACCCACCCAGTGTAAGTACTCACCACACACCGTGACCGCTACACCCACCCAGTGTAAATACTCACCACACACTGACTGCTACACCCACCCAGTGTAAGTACTCACCACACACCGTGACCGCTACACCCACCCAGTGTAAGTACTCACCACACACTGACTGCTACACCCACCCAGTGTAAGTACTCACCACACACTGTGACCGCTACACCCACCCAGTGTAAGTACTCACCACACACTGTGACCGCTACACCCACCCAGTGTAAGTACTCACCACACACCGTGACCGCTACACCCACCCAGTGTAAGTACTCACCACACACCGTGACTGCTACATCCACCCAGTGTAAGTACTCACCACACACCGTGACCGCTACATCCACCCAGTGTAAGTACTCACCACACACCGTGACTGCTACACCCACCCAATGTAAGTACTCACCACACACCGTGACTGCTACACCCACCCAATGTAAGTAGTCACCACACACCGTGACTGCTACACCCACCCAGTGTAAGTACTCACCACACACTGTGACCGCTACACCCACCCAGTGTAAGTACTCACCACACACTGTGACTGCTACACCCACCCAGTGTAAGTACTCCCTCACTGTTGCTACCTTCTTATTAGTAGTTATGACACATGGCGAAACGTTCGGCAATATAGACACCCAGGTGTAGTACATGTTTTATTCATCAACAAAGACACCTAGGTGTTGCACACGTGACTTACTCATCAATAAAGACACCCAGGTGTTGCACACGTGACTTACTCATCAATAAAGACACCCAGGTGTTGCACACGTGACTTACTCATCAATAAAGACACCCAGGTGTTGCACACGTGACTTACTCATCAATAAAGACACCCAGGTGTTGCACACGTGACTTACTCATCAATAAAGACACCCAGGTGTTGCACACGTGACTTACTCATCAATTTGTTAGTATTATATACCGTCATAACGAACATTCTAATAGCGACCGTCATTAATTTAAACGGTATTGTATTAGTATAGTAAAAAATCGCTGAACCCGTATGGGTTACCCAATCCGGTGTTACATGATTACTGAAACTCCCGCAGTTATATTCTAATTCTTTTAATAGTGTTGATTTATTTTCTTGTCAGTTTGGTCTGCCAATGAATATTTTTTCAATATAGGCTCGAGAACAATTTGAATATATATATATATCGTGCCTCACAGTTAAAACTTGCGGTTTTGCTTAAATAGCAACACTCTTCTTGCCGAATAAGGCTGTGCGAACATTATTTGTTAAGTACGTATGTGTAATGTGTGAATGAGTTTTTCCACATTAAAGATCGGTCTCATCAACACTCCTTCATGGTTGCAATTCTCCACAATACCACAGAGTGTATTATATCGCACGTCAAGTGTAGAGTTTTAGGCAGCCATGTCTGTATTAGGTGTACAAAGGCTTTCTTGAGCTGTACACAATGTGCTACCTCACACACAGTGAGTTTGTGTGTACAATGTACTCCAGTGTGGGTAGTTAACACAAAATGCAGGTTATGGCACTTTATTATGAAGACGTTTTGCTTACCAGGCCATAACAAGCACTATTTTGTTTACGTTTTGACAGTAGCCTGATCGCTAGCGGACTCGCCTCACACACTGAGGTCCGGGGGTCGATCTCCAGTACGGGTGGAAACATTAGGACGTGTTTCCTTAAGTCACCTAATGTCCATGTTCACCTAGCAGTAAAATAGGTACCTGGGTGTTAGTCGACTGCTGTGGGTGACATCCTGGGCTTTTGAACTGATACACCAACAGAAATTCAACCATTCCAGACAAGAGTCGGCTAGACTCCTACGAAACTCAAAACACCGTCGATAAAAGTGTTACAAGTGTGTTGCATACTTGTGTTCATGTGTTCTTGTATCCAAGAAAAACATGTGTTTGTATCCCGGATAAAACACGTGTTTGTATCCCGGATAAAATGTGTGTTTGTATCCTGGATAAAACTCGTGTTTGTATCCCGGATAAAACACGTGTTTGTATCCCGGATAAAACACGTGTTTGTATCCCGAATGAAACATGTTTGTACCCCGGATAAAACACGTGTTTGTATCCCTTATAAAACAAGTGTTTGTACCCCGGATAAAACAAATATACGAACTCTGGATAAAACTTGACTCGAACCCAGATAGAAATAAACACAAGACCTACAGCACGATCAATAAAAACTTCCACATGGAAAAAAAAAACACCTAAATAAGCACCAGAAGGTTCAAACAATAAAGTATATAAACAAAACACTATATATACTAGCACTTAACATGCTAACATAAATTATTATACAGAGCCCCGAGGTTAACAAGTTATCGTTGTAGAGAGAGAGAGAGAGAGAGAGAGAGAGAGAGAGAGAGAGAGAGAGAGAGAGAGAGAGAGAGAGAGAGAGAGAGAGAGAGAGAGAGAGAGAGAGAGAGAGAGAGAGAGAGAGAGAGAGAGAGAGAGAGAGCGATTGAGAGTGTTTCTAAATTCAAATATACGTATACCTTATTATGTAATATAGTATACATGCTTTAAAAGTTAGACGCTGTATAGCCCTTGTGGTTTAGCGCTTCTTTTTGATTATAATAATAATTTAAAAGCTAGAGAACGGAAAATTAGCTGCTTTGGGATCCTTTGTTTCCTTTGGTGAGTCTTCCGGCCCGCTTCTTCAGGAGCTTAGATGCGCTCCTTTCCTTCCCTCTGAGCCGGGAGGCTCTCTCAATCCACGAGAGGAAACATGTAATGATGGGTGAGTTCACCTTATTTTCTAGGCTTTTGGAACTCCCTGAAGTTAGGAACTGCACTTGCTTCCTCCTTGGTGTACTGGAGGTAACTATCAGTCGGTGTGAATGCACCTTCACAGTCGTACACTGTAGTTACATCTAAACGCTTTTGGCTTCCATCGGATATGCTGGGCATATGGACGGTGGAAGGTTTCTCTTGATGTTAACTTCTTCATACCTTGCTCTCTTCGTCCCCCTCCTCCTATTTACGTTAAGCAAGACCATGGTACCTGAATCGGTCGGCCGATGCACTGCCGCGGATATACCTTTGCGTTCGGTGAGGACAGTGGCAGCAAGGAGAAGTGTAGCAGCAATGCAAATGGTCTGAGGGTCGAGGCACGTGCTTAGGGAGGAATTATGGATAGGCGCTTTCACTCCCACAATGTGATCTCTGTCCTTCCCGACACAAAAGCACTACTTAGGCTATAGTTTCCACTACTGAGGTATCCCAGTTCGACTGCTGTGGTTGTTGGGGGAAAATTGGTCTGGATGAGAAGCCTGTTAGAGTATCCCAATGAATCCCAACATTGTTATTGAGGTGCTCTGAAAGAATCTTTCATACAAGTGTGTTTCTATCCCGGATAAAATGCGAGCTTATTACTGTGGTGCTCCGAAGGGATTTCTGTTATAAGCTCATTGGATGTCGCTCGTGAAGGCGGAAATACAAGGAGTGCTGTCTGTGATGCCCTGGGGAAGACACCTACACCTCTTAGTTTGACTGGAAATGAAGCCTGGTCCCTCTGGCCATCTTCAATAGTAGAGTACTCCAGTGAATGTAGACTTCAGGAGACTTATTCCCTTTCTTTCCCTTTATTAAAAACCAGACTGTATTTTTTCCTTTCCTTCCCTTTATTAAAAAGCGTTGTGTTGTTTAAAGGGTCAGTCGTTTCCCGCGAATGAAGTCATTAACATTCCTTTGTGAATGAAACTTATCGAGGACACAGCTGAATTACATATCTTGTGGTTTGACAGCGAGCAATTGATCGCTGTCAAACCAGATGATGCCTAATTGTGTGGTTTGACAGTGAGGAATTGATTGGAATTGTGGGTAAGATTGATGGGCTCGAGAAGCTCAATATGAGGGTAATTACCGGTGCTGTCTGGGCTCGGGTAACAGACAATGGTGTATACAAAGACAGGAATGTATCTCTCAGTGTATATATACGCCGAGTCTACCTACCTTCCCTTCAAAGTTGCAATGTTTATCTTTTTTTTAATATTGTCGGCAGTAAAACATTTGGATCCGACTACGTGCAGCCTGTTTGAGAACAGTCGATAAATTTAGGTGAAACCTGGCGTGTATATATTCACGCAGGTAGGTTCCCGTGACGACATGTACGCTTATATGAAGGTGGACGTGACTACATGTATACACAGATGCAGGGAGGCGTGATATGTACGCACAGATGCAGGAGTCAATGACACTTACATCAGGAACAGTATAGGTCATAGTACTGATTCTTGGGGTACTCCACTTGTCAGTCTTATTTACATGAAATAATAGATGAAAAACAGCCCATTGTTGTTAAAGGGATTAACTTCTTATGTTAGGAAGACTAACCTGGGGACTAGGGAGGGAAAGGATTGTCTAGGGGCTAGTGGGGGAGGGGGGGAGGCCTTAGTGCTTTAACTACCTGCGTTTCCACTGTGTATTATTAAGCAATTACCCCTAAGTCCCTCCGATCTAAGCCTTCCCTTCCCCCCTCACTTACACGTCACTTTCCTTTCCCAGCCCTCTCCTTTCCACTTCTTCCACCCTCTAT
>NC_091351.1:10532643-10565143 GCF_038502225.1 Cherax quadricarinatus
TGTGCAATTTATAGAACGAAGGACTTAGTAAGTCATTCAGAGCTCCATTTCTCTTCCTCAAGATGCCACCCATAACAGTCGGCTAACACCCAGGTGGTATAAACCTCAGTAACACATACCGACAATCTGGTTTAAGACACCTGAGTAAACACTAGGACATATCAGAAAATGTTTCGGTCTTGGGACGTTGATCACTTCTAACACAGGTTAAAATGAGAGTATATATGGGCGGAGAGTGAGGTCTATATATTGTCACTAACATCTGTGTTATAAGTAATAAAGGTCCCAGGAAGGAAACGTTTTTTATGTCCTAGTGCTTACTCGTGTGTCTTTTTCAACCAATACTCCAAGTACCTACTTACCGCCAGGTAAGTAGGAACAAGAGATATAAACACCCAAAGTCTCCGCCCGCCACATGATGGAACTCGTGTCTTTTCGTTAAGAGCCGAAGACTATTTTGTGCCGCGTACACAGAAGCGTGTCATTACCTGGATGTCCAGAAGTAATACCCACTTATGCCATTACCTGTGGCTGGTGGATGGTATGTAAGTACCGGAGAGATTCATACAACACACCCACTAAACCAACAGTTAAAGCAACACTCGCACTAAACCAACAGTCAAAGCAAGTCTTTTAAAACAATAAAGTCGTAAACGTTAAAAATCACGTCATCTATTATCAACGCCATAAGGTCAACCAAACTAAATGTTTCGTCTACACATTCCGTAATAATTATAAATATTTTACCTTAATCAGTAAGGGAGTATAGCGAAGGTTATGTTATTTAAATGTTGCGCCGAGTCAATATCAGGTCATTAACGGCTCACAGCAGAGCAAGATTATCAGCAAGTAGCAGGTGCATATGGGTGAGGAATGTGCGTCCTATCTTCAAAAGGAAAATAACTGTCTCATAGTAACGCGTCTCGTATGAAGAGGAAGGTCAGCTTGGTGACTGTAGGACCCAGCAAAACCACACTTCCATTATATAACTCCCACACTTACTTTGTTGTATACAAGGGGTGGTGCAGTTTTTGAATTGGAATAAATATTGTTTTTACGCAAGGCGCTGGGGAGCAAAAGCCTGAGGAGCTCACTTAATATAACAGCCTTTGTCTTCGCATCTACCCAATCAATACCCAGGACCTCGACATACCCCGGGCACCAAGAGAACTCCACCTCCTTATTTAGAAGGGAAGGGGGCAAGGGTTGACATGGGAGAGCAGTAGGGAGTTAAAGGCCGCCTTCGAAAAGCAGTCAGGGCTAGCTATTGAGCGGAGCAAATGAAACTGAGGGAAGCCATTGTTTATGGGATCAGGTCCATCAATGGAACGGAGTTAAAGGTATCCAAGAAGAGGGAATTCACCACGAAACAAAGGACAATAAAGGTACGGTAATAACGCTGACAGTATCACTCAGAAGTCTTAACCATCCGTCTCCATCCGTCTCCATCGACCTACTTAAGTACACATGACAAGCGAGACTCTTAACAGGGTATTATAAAGATGCAAACTATTATAACTATATTCGTAGGGAAGATCTAAAACCATAGGGGTTATACAGTATATGAGGAATGGGAGATGTTTAATCCAAGGATGGGGAGAATAGCTCAAATTCCTTCAATCAAGAGCTCTTCACCAGCATCGAGGAACGTTCCTTCAAGGGACACACAAAGGTGGAAATCCTATTTGAAAAACAAATGATGTGAACATTCGTGATATTTTTTTCTTTGTCGAAGAACATTGATCTTTCCTGTCACCTCCCCCCTTCCCAGGTAACTTCTAACACCTCCCCCCTTCCCAGGCAACTTCTAACACCTCCCCCCTTCCCAGGTAACTTCTAACACCTCCCCCCTTCCTAGGCAACTTCTAACACCTCCCCCCTTCCCAGGTAACTTCTAACACCTCCCCCCTTCCCAGGTAACTTCTAACACCTCCCCCCCTTCCCAGGTAACTTCTAACACCTCCCCCCCTTCCCAGGCAACTTCTAACACCTCCCCCCTTCCCAGGCAACTTCTAACACCTCCCCCCTTCCCAGGCAACTTCTAACACCTCCCCCCTTCCCAGGTAACTTCTAACACCTCCCCCCTTCCTAGGCAACTTCTAACACCTCCCCCCTTCCCAGGCAACTTCTAACACCTCCCCCCCTTCCCAGGCAACTTCTAACACCTCCCCCCTTCCCAGGCAACTTCTAACACCTCCCCCCTTCCCAGGTAACTTCTAACACCTCCCCCCCTTCCCAGGCAACTTCTAACACCTCCCCCCTTCCCAGGCAACTTCTAACACCTCCCCCCTTCCCTGGCAACTTCTAACACCTCCCCCCTTCCCTGGCAACTTCTACCTTCCATGGCTACTGAATTCATAGCGGCAAGATGAAGAATTAGACACATGTGCAACATTCGGATATCTTTTTTTTTGTAGACGCTTCGCTATCCAGCGCCTTTGTCAATACAAATTCAATGATATAATGGGAAGACTAGAACTATATACAAAAGACGAGATAATCAGTCCCTCAGCCTTGGAGTTGGTGAAGAGCATCGTAGCCTTGAAGACTCTGTAGATTCTTGAAGACTACTTCGTCTTTTGTATATAGTTCTACAGTCTTCTCATTATGTCCTTGAATTGGTATTGATAAAGGCGCTGGATAGCGAAACGTCTACAAAAAAAAAAAAGATATCCAGATGTTGCACATGAGTAATTCATCTCGTCGGTATAATGCATCATAGCAGAAAGTTTGACGATGTCACTATGGTCCTACTGGTCTTCCAGCTAAGATAGTGATAGATTTTAACACTTCACGTACATAACCCATCCTGCGTAAGATAAGGTCTGTTGGGGTTTTTAACCCGAGGGAGGGTTAGCCACAGAGTTTAACCCAAAAAAGTCAGTGCGTCCTTTTAATCTTGCATCCCAGGATGCGACTCACACCAGTCAACTAACACCCAGGTACACACTGCTGGGTGATCGGGGACAAAAGGTATAAGAAAACATGTCCAACTTTCCACCCATGCCGGGGACTGAACCACAGACACTCAACGTGTGTGGCGAGTGCCTTGCCAACCGAGCAACTGTCATAAATCGCGTAGTAGCACGCTAATAATACTAACGCTAGTGTTAAAACATGTTTGTAAACAAAACACTTCACAATGGGTAACTTGTGTATGTAGCGTTGCTGTAGCAGCCAGTGTTTATCGACCGTTGCCTAGGGCAGCCTAGTGTTTACTGACCACTACCTGGGACCAACCCAAGAATTTTTCGTAGACAAAGACTAGAAGACAAAGGCGGGTAGATGAAGACAGAGCGGGCACAGCAAACTACAACAGTAAAGTGTTTATAATTATATAGAAAACTAATTTCAGAAGTGAGGCTAGGACACGCAAGCCAGAGTCAAATGTCCATCGTCAAGTCAGCTATTTTGAGTTCCCTGTCGAGGTATTGATATTCATTAGTGCCTCTGAGAAGTTTTAAAAAACCTGAAGGCATATTTGCAAATCATTTACACAACCCGCACATAGTAGAATGAAATTTATAACGACGTTTCGGTCCGACTTGGACCATTAACTAGTCATGGGTTATTTGTATATTGTTCCAGTAATGGTATCGTCTCTTTTTTATTCAATACAAATAATTTATGATTCGGGCGAGTAATTTTTATTGGCGGTCAGAGCAATTTCCTTGCTCATTCGTTTATTCCCAGGTAAGCTCTAAATCCGTAAGAGTCATACAAGCGCCTATATTAACTACAGTCCCTTATATCCAAGACACCCACATATCTTCTTATATTCGAGTAACCTGATAACACATGATGTCGACATTGTTATCAGCACAAAGGATATCCAAATAATACCTTTAACGAGATAATCATTCTTCCCTGATCGTCCTTTCGGATCTTTGCAGTTTGTAGTGCTGCGGGATCTCGAATTCAAAATATAGTTTAATACATTAATAACCCAAATAACGATTTTCTTTGAGAAATATGAACAACACGAGACAAAACTGATTTATCTACACCGGCCAATATATATATATATATATATATATATATATATATATATATATATATATATATATATATATATATATATATATATATATATGTGTGTATGTGTGTGTGTGTGTGTGTGTGTGTGTGTGTGTGTGTGTGTGTGTATACTCGCCTATTTGTACTCACCTATTTGTGGTTGCAGGGGTCGAGTCTTAGCTCCTGGCCCCGCCTCTTCACCGGTTGCTACTGGGCCTTCTCTCTCCCCGCTCCATGAGCTTTATCAAACCTCGTCTTAAAACTGTGTATGGTTCCTGCCTCCACTACGTCATTTTCTAGGCTATTCCACTGCCTTACAACTCTATGACTGAAGAAATACTTCCTACTATCTCTCTGACTCATTTGTGTCTTCAACTTCCAATTGTGGCCTCTTGTTTCTGTGTCCCCTCCCTGGAACATCCTGTCTTTGTCCACCTTGTCTATTCCACGCAGGATTTTATATGTCGTTATCATGTCTTCCCTGACCCTCCTGTCCTCCAGTGTCGTCAGGCCGATTTCCCTTAATCTTTCTTCATAGGACATTCCCCTTAGCTCTGGAACTAACCTTTTCGCAAACCTTTGTACTTTCTCTAGTTTCTTGACGTGCTTTATCAAGTGCGGGTTCCAAACAGGTGCTGCATACTCCAGTATGGGCCTGACATACACGGTGTACAGTGTCTTGAATGATTCCTTACTAAGGTATCGGAATGCTGTTCTCAGGTTTGCCAGGCGCCCATATGCTGCAGCAGTTATCTGATTGATGTGTGCTTCCGGAGACATGCTCGGTGTTATACTCACCCCAAGATCTTTCTCCTTGAGTGAGGTTTGCAGTCTATGGCCACCTAGCCTATACTCTGTCTGTAGTCTTCTGTGCCCTTCCCCTATCTTCATGACTTTGCATTTGGCAGGATTAAATTCGAGAAGCCATTTGCTGGACCAGGTGTCCAGTCTGTCCAGGTCTCTTTGAAGTCCTGACTGGTCCTCATCAGGTTTAATTCTCCTCATTAACTTCACATCATCTGCAAACAGGGACACTTCTGAGTCTAACCCTTCCGTCATGTCGTTCACATATACCAAAAATAGCACTGGTCCTAGGACCGACCCCTGTGGGACCCCGCTCGTCACAGGTGCCCACTGTGATACATCATTACGTACCATGACTCGTTGTTGCCTCCCTGTCAGGTATTCTCTGATCCATTGCAGTGCCCTTCCTGTTATATGCACCTGATGCTCTAGCTTCTGCACTAATCTCTTGTGAGGAACTGTGTCAAAGGCCTTCTTGCAGTCCAAGAAGATGCAATCAACCCACCCCTCTCTCTCGTGTCTTACTTCTGTTATTTTATCATAAAACTCCAGAAGGTTTGTGACGCAGGATTTGCCTTCCGTGAATCCCTGCTGGTTGGCATTTATACTCTTGTTCCGTTCCAGGTGCTCCACCACTCTCCTCCTGATAATCTTCTCCATAATTTTGCATACTATACACGTCAATGACACAGGTCTAGAGTTTAGTGCCTCTTTTCTGTCTCCTTTTTTAAAAATGGGAACTACATTTGCCGTCTTCCATACCTCAGGCAGTTGCCCAGTTTCCAGGGACGTGTTGAAGATTGTGGTAAGTGGCACGCACAACATATCTGCTCCCTCTCTAAGGACCCACGGGGAGATGTTGTCCGGTCCCATTGCCTTTGAGGTATGTGTGTGTGTGTGTGTGTGTGTGTGTGTGTGTGTGTGTGTGTGTGTGTGTGTGTGTGTGTGTGTGTGTGTGTGTGTGTGTGTGTGTGTGCGCAAAACAACCACGGGGGACTAGAATGATAACGGGGCACCGTGGTTATAAATACATATGAGCAGACAATTGGGACATTTAGTTATGGTAAATAATATAATAGTTGCTATTTGCTTGTGTGTCTTTACCAGACTGTCTCAGTTTTAGTCCACGTTTTCAACAGTATAATTTGTGCTATGATTAAATAACAATATCATTATTATTTTACAAAAAATATGTTTAAAACCCATATGGGTGTGTGTCGACTCTCAGGTCTCCCTCCACTGCACGACTATCGAATTTTTTTAGCCTCCGGGACGCGCACTCAGTTCATTACCACAATAACTTTTTTATGTATCATAACAATGGGCTCCAGTCCATGAACCCATTATGTACCTCAGTAACGTTTTGACTACCGACCAAAGAATGGGCACTAGGTGCACAATAAAACTGTCAAACACACACTGTTCCTGAAAACAGCTACTGAATGTTCACTTCCTTACCTTCGTTGAGACGGACTTCGAGTGACAACCATGTAATGCTGTTACTGTCTTCCTGGAGAACCTATTAACGTTCGTTTTCTCCCATCATTAGCTTACTCTCTTCCATTCTTATTCTTTGAACTGACATAATCGGCAGACAGATGCACTGGATTCAGTCCTCTCTGAAAGGACAATCACATTTAAAGTTAGTAACTGTTCCAGACCTAATTCTTCGGGGAAGCAAGCTTATTACATCTCTGGGGGCAATATTAATAACACTGTTACAGTGGTGTCTAGCAGCACTGTTACAGTGGTGTCTAGCAACACTGTTACAGTGGTGTCTAGCAGCACTGTTATAGTGGTGTCTAGCAGCACTGTTATAGTGGTGTCTAGCAGCACTGTTATAGTGGTGTCTAGCAGCACTGTTATAGTGGTGTCTAGCAGCACTGTTACAGTGGTGTCTAGCAGCACTGTTACAATGGTGTCTAGCAGCACTGTTACAGTGGTGTCTTGCAACACTGTTACAGTGGTGTCTAACAGCATTGTTACAGTGGTGTCTAGCAACACTGTTATAGTGGTGTCTAGCAGCACTGTTATAGTGGTGTCTAGCAGCACTGTTATAGTGGTGTCTAGCAGCACTGTTACAGTGGTGTCTAGCAACACTGTTACAGTGGTGTCAAGCAACACTGTTACAGTGGTGTCAAGCAGCACTGTTACAGTGGTGTCAAGCAGCACTGTTACAGTGCTGTCTAGCAGCACTATTACAGCGCTGTCTAGCAGCACTGTTACAGTGGCGTCAAGCAGCAGTGTTACAGTGCTGTCAAGCAGCCCTGTTATAGTGGCGTCTAGCAACACATTACAGTGGTATCTAGTAACACATTACAGTGGTATCTAGTAACACATTACAGTGGTGTCTAGTAACACATTACAGTGGTGTCTAGTAACACATTACAGTGGTGTCTAGTAACACATTACAGTGGTGTCTAGTAACACATTACAGTGGTATCCAGTAACACATTACAGTGGTATCTAGTAACACATTACAGTGGTATCTAGTAACACATTACAGTGGTATCCAGTAACACATTACAGTGGTATCCAGTAACACATTACAGTGGTGTCTAGTAACACATTACAGTGGTATCTAGTAACACATTACAGTGGTATCTAGTATCACATTACAGTGTTATCTAGTAACACATTACAGTGGTATCTAGTAACACATTACAGTGGTATCTAGCAACACATTACAGTGGTATCTAGCAACACATTACAGTGGTATCTAGCAACACATTACAGTGGTATCTAGTAACACATTACAGTGGTATCTAGTAACACATTACAGTGGTATCTAGCAACACATTACAGTGGTATCTAGTAACACATTACAGTGGTATCTAGTAACACATTACAGTGGTATCTAGTAACACATTACAGTGGTGTCTAGTGATCAATGTGCTGCGTAACAAGAATAATTATACCTTCGATAATTAAACAGTTGTGTAATGAACTGTAACGTTGTTCATGAATAACATTACCTGGTTAATGTACTGCAGGTATCGTAACATTACCTGGTTAATGTATTGGATATATCGTAACATTACCTGGTTAATGTACTGGAGGTATCGTAACATTACATTGTTACAATGAACCTCCCAGGCTGAGTGATGAATAATGATGAGTAACATTATCTGGTTAATGTACTGGAGGTATCGTAACATTACCTGGTTAATGTACTGGAGGTATCGTAACATTACCTGGCTAATGTACTGGAGGTATCGTAACATTACCTGGCTAATGTACTGGAGGTATCGTAACATTACCTGGTTAATGTACTGGAGGTATCGTAACATTACCTGGTTAATGTGCTGGAGGTATCGTAACATTACCTGGTTAATGTACTGGAGATATCGTAACATTACCTGGTTAATGTGCTGCAGGTATCGTAACATTACCTGGTTAATGTACTGCAGGTATCGTAACATTACCTGGTTAATGTACTGGAGGTATCGTAACATTACCTGGTTAATGTATTGGATATATCGTAACATTACCTGGTTAATGTACTGGAGGTATCGTAACATTACCTGGTTAATGTATTGGATATATCGTAACATTACCTGGTTAATGTACTGGAGGTATCGTAACATTACCTGGTTAATGTACTGCAGGTATCGTAACATTACCTGGTTAATGTACTGGAGGTATCGTAACATTACCTGGTTAATGTACTGGAGGTATCGTAACATTACCTGGTTAATGTACTGGAGGTATCGTAACATTACCTGGTTAATGTACTGGAGGTATCGTAACATTACCTGGTTAATGTACTGGAGGTATCGTAACATTACCTGGTTAATGTGCTGGAGGTATCGTAACATTACCTGGTTAATGTGCTGCAGGTATCGTAACATTACCTGGTTAATATACTGGAGGAATCGTAACATTACCTGGTTAATGTGCTGCAGGTATCGTAACATTACCTGGTTAACGTACTGGAGGTATCGTAACATTACCTGGTTAATGCACTGGATGTATCGTAACATTATCTGGTTAATGTGCTGCAGGTATCGTAACATTACCTGGTTAATGTACTGCAGGTATCGTTAGTGTACTCTCGCCCAGTTAATAATATTATCCCTGAAATCAGCTTTGATTCGAGGATGTGTGGTTCCACTCCCTTGGATCAAGAGCTCTCAATCCTGAATCCCTACATTAGAACACTCAAGGTTTCCCACAATAGCGACAGTTAATTATATTTACACAAAAGCGGTAAACTCGCAGGAAACTGGCGGGTAAACAAGTTTGATCCGTAAGAGAACTGCAGCTCCGACAGTACGTTAAGTCTCCTGTAGCTGGGATGGTAAGGCGCTCAACCCACACAGTGGGGTCCGTGGTTCGATCCCCGGTACGGATGTAAGACGTGTTTCCTGCTGTCTATGTTCACCCATCAGTAAAATGGGTACCTGGGTATTAGTGGACTGGTGTTGGTCGCATCCTGGGTGTTAGTGGACTGGTGTGGGTCTCATCCTGGGTGTTAGTGGACTGGTGTGGGTCGCATCCTGGGTGTTAGTGGACTGGTGTGGGTCGCATCCTGGGTATTAGTGGACTGGTGTTGGTCGCATCCTGGGTGTTAGTGGACTGGTGTGGGTCTCATCCTGGGTGTTAGTGGACTGGTGTGGGTCGCATCCTGGGTGTTAGTGGACTGGTGTGGGTCGCATCCTGGATGTTAGTGGACTGGTGTGGGTCAATCCTGGGTGTTAGTGGACTGGCGTGGTTCTCAACCTGGGTGTTAGTGGACTGGTGTGGGTCGCATCCTGGGTGTTAGTGGACTGGTGTGGGTCGCATCCTGGGTGTTAGTGGACTGGTGTGGGTCGCATCCTGGGTGTTAGTGGACCGGTGTGGGTCGCATCCTGGGTGTTAGTGGACCGGTATGGGTCGCATCCTGGGTGTTAGTGGACTGGTGTGGGTCAATCCTGGGTGTTAGTGGACTGGTGTGGGTCTCATCCTGGGTGTTAGTGGACTGGTGTGGGTCGCATCCTGGGTGTTAGTGGACTGGTGTGGGTCGCATCCTGGGTGTTAGTGGACTGGTGTGGGTCGCATCCTGGGTGTTAGTGGACTGGTATGGGTCGCATCCTGGGTGTTAGTGGACTGGTGTGGGTCGCATCCTGGGTGTTAGTGGACTGGTGTGGGTCGCATCCTGGGTGTTAGTGGACTGGTATGGGTAGCATCCTTAGTGTTAGTGGACTGGTGTGGGTCACTTCTTGGGTGTTAGTGGACTGGTGTGGGTCGCATCCTGGGTGTTAGTGAACTGGTGTGGGTAACGTCCTGGGTATTAATGGACTGGTGTGGGTCTCATCCTGGGTGTTAGTGAACTGGTGTGGGTCGCATCTTGGGTGTTAGCGGACTGGTGTGGGTCAATCCTGGGTGTTAGCGGACTGGTGCGGGTCTCATCCTGGGTGTTAGTGGACTGGTGTGGGTCGCATCCTGGGTGTTAGTGGACTGGTGTGGGTCGCATCCTGGGTGTTAGTGGACTGGTGTGGGTCGCATCCTGGGTGTTAGTGGACTGGTGTGGGTCGCATCCTGGGTGTTAGCGGACTGGTGTGGGTCGCATCCTGGGTGTTAGTGGACTGGTGTGGGTCGCATCCTGGGTGTTAGTGGACTGGTGTGGGTCGCATCCTGGGTGTCAGTGGACTGGTGTGGGTCAATCCTGGGTGTTAGTGGACTGGTGTGGGTCAATCCTGGGTGTTAGTGGACTGGTGTGGGTCAATCCTGGGTGTTAGTGGACTGGTGTGGGTAGCATCCTGGGTGTTAGTGGACTGGTGTGGGTCGCATCCTGGGTGTTAGTGGACTGGTGTGGGTCGCATCCTGGGTGTTAGTGGACTGGTGTGGGTCGCATCCTGGGACAAAACTGATCTAATTTGCGAGAAATGCTCAGCATAACAAGTGACTTTCTATATAGTAGTATGTCACTGATGTCAGCTATGGTCTGTATACCTTGTACATGTAGAAATAAAGATTATTAAATTATTATTACTAACATACCTTTGCACAAATAGCCGCCTGTACGATGGAGGAGCTTACGGCGACGTTTCGCTCCGACTTGGACCACTTACCATCACACACGGCTGTATTCCATTCGTTGCTAATGCAACAATATATAAAATAACTGTGGGTGGGTATATCGGGTTTCAAGCCTATCTTCTACACAAGTCATATTCAGTTCGCAGTCAAGATGATAAGCCTATTTAGGTATATATAATCAAATGTACACGTCGTGATGTATATACAGATATGAAACTTGTGTATATACATAAATATGTACCTCTTAGTATATACAGAAATTAATTAAAAAGGAATGTTCCTCAGAATTTTTTTTATATATTGATATAAGAGATATTAAGTGTATTCAATACCCTTCACGCGGGGGGGGGGGGAAGGATTAGAGCCTAAATGAAGGTGAAGGGCTCTTGATCTGAAGAATTTGAGCTGTACTCCTCTTCCTCGGATTGACCCTCGTTACCTCCCATGCATCACGCTCTAATCGTTACGGGTCGCTTCCCCAAGAACGTGATTATTATTATAATAATCAAAAGAAGCGCTAAACCACAAGGGCTATACAGCCCAAGAACGTGATAAAACAATAATAATAATTAAAACTCTTTATAAGTATTTATTATTAGTTTTTTTTTTACTACGTCGTAATAATGACCGATGATTGATATGAAGAACCAGTTCTTTTGAGAAACACGAATCGAAATGTAAACAATGGCGCGTTAATCCCAAATCTACAGATGGCGGAATAAGGTTAAGATAAGTTTTGCTAGTTTTGGTTTGGTTAAGGTTAGTTTATTTTTCTTACGTCTGGACAACGTCAAACTATGTCCAAGACAAAACCAAAATAATAATGGACATTTCTAGCAATAAATTAAGACCAGGTTGATAAAAGAGCCAGATGTCTGTAATTATTATTGTAAATAATGATGAAATGATGACGATGATGATTAATGATAAAACTGGTGAATTACTTACTCTTGTAGCTAAGAACATACTAGATCATTATGTCCTGGGCGTTATAACACTGGAATGGTCGTTCCAGCCTCGTCACTCTACAACAATGTCACCTCAACGTTCACCAGGGCCGTCACTCCGGCCTCGTCACTCTACAACAATGTCACCTCAACGTTCACCAGGGCCGTCACTCCGGCCTCGTCACTCTTCAACACCGTCACTTCAACGTCCCCCGCCACCCTTTCACTACAACGTCAAGTTATTTAGCGTCTGTGTTCAAGGCCAGCCATCATAACACTAGCGGATGACCTGGTCAGTGCTGCGTGTCAACAAACACGGTGTCATGATCCTGAGGGGTCGCCACTCTAACAACTGCATCTTCGTTACCCTGTTGGGGTTTGAAGACTATCTACTATACAAGGGTTACTAAAGCTACATGTAGCCTTTACATCACCTAACAGGGATACACTTATCCCTAAAATAGGGATTAAAGTACACTTTCGGTACATATAACATTAGACATACACCTCTCGGTGTGTGTATATATGTCGTGCGATATCGCTTTAATAGCAACGCTCTTCTTGCCGAATAAGGCAAGCGAAAATTTGTGTATGCAATAATTTCGCAAAAATCATTCTGAAGCTAACGAAAAAAAATTAATTGTGTTTGTTTATTATTAAATTGTTGTAAACTTATATAAAATATATTTAGTTGGATTAGGCTAAATTAAATTGTGCTTGTTATAATAAGGTTAGGTAAGTTTTCTAATGTTCTTTTGGTACAAAATCATCAATTTTTACATTAACATAAATGAAAAAATTATAACTTTAAATGTATAAGAGAAATTTTTTGAAAGGAATTAATTTTAAATGAGTTCTTGTTAACTGACCAGTTTTACTTATTCGGCACGACCATATATATATATATATATATATATATATATATATATATATATATATATATATATATATATATATTTATATATATATATTTAATTTATTTATATCTTTCTCTATATATATATACATATATATATATATATATATATATATATATATATATATATATATTTAAATATATATATATATATATATGTATATTTATATATATATATATATATATATATATATATATATATATATATATATATATATAATGTTCAGCGTTGAGTATACAGTGGGCTCCCTTAAACAGTCCAATGTATGTAGATGTGATTGATAAACTGTGTAAAACAGGATAGCGTGTGCGTCTGGCTTCATGATATATACTGTTCACTGTCGTTTCACTTTCTCAGTTGCATTTTACGAAAAACATTTACTGTATAGAGGAGCATTACAAGAGTGTTGAGTGTATACGCTAGAGGGAAGCATCACTGAGTGTATACATACTCTCAGAGCTTACTTTAATTCTCATTTTAACCATACAAAAGTTATTAGTGTTATTTTAACACTATTATAATTATTATTATTATTATTATCATAACTAAGCGTCTAAACCCACAAGGGTTATACAACGCTGCTCTTATTTTACAGGCCAGTACGGCCTTACGGCCCCTCGAACACTCAATTATCCCTATACCCAACACGCTAACTACCTATTTCAGGAATGTTAGTTGTGACGTCAGCAGTTGTTGGTGGTATATGTGTATCCCTCTACCAGTTTAATTGACACAAATTACTGTCATTTTACATATAAATTAAAGATAATGACACTAATAATATAATGCTCAATAATTGTATCCATCCCGTGTGGTATTATGTTCTCTAATTGGAGTTTGCGTTTGGTGAATTTTGTATGTTGTTATCATGTCTCCCCTGATCATTCTGTCTTCTAGCATCAATTTTAGCTTCTTTTAATCTCAACTATTAGATCATACCCCCTCTTTAGTTCCCAGACTAGTCTCGTTGCAAACTTTTGCCATTTTCCCAGTTTTCTGACATGCTTGAATAAGCTTGAGGTCCAACCTGGTGCTGCGGACTCGAAGACAGGCCCGACATATGCCGTACATAATGTCGAAACTGACTCCTTGTTGAGGTTCCTCAACGCGCATTTTCTGCAAAGGATATTGCGTTCATAGTGAGCGTATATATATATATATATATATGTATATATGTATATATATATATATATATATATATATATATATAAATATATATATATATATTTTATTATTATTATCACACTGGCCGATTCCCACCAAGGCAGGGTGGCCCGAAAAAGAAAAACTTTCACCATCATTCACTCCATCACTGTCTTGCCAGAAGGGTGCTTTACACTACAGTTTTTAAACTGCAACATTAACACCCCTCCTTCAGAGTGCAGGCACTGTACTTCCCATCTCCAGGACTCAAGTCCGGCCTGCCGGTTTCCCTGAATCCCTTCATAAATGTTACTTTGTTCACACTCCAACAGCACGTCAAGTATTAAAAACCATTTGTCTCCATTCACTCCTATCAAACACGCTCACGCATGCCTGCTGGAAGTCCAAGCCCCTCGCGCACAAAACCTCCTTTACCCCCTCCCTCCAACCTTTCCTAGGCCGACCCCTACCCCGCCTTCCTTCCACTACAGACTGATACACTCTTGAAGTCATTCTGTTTCGCTCCATTCTCTCTACATGTCCGAACCACCTCAACAACCCTTCCTCAGCCCTGTGGACAACAGTTTTGGTAATCCCGCACCTCCTCCTAACTTCCAAACTACGAATTCTCTGCATTATATTCACACCACACATTGCCCTCAGACATGACATCTCCACTGCCTCCAGCCTTCTCCTCGCTGCAACATTCATCACCCATGCTTCACACCCATATAAGAGCGTTGGTAAAACTATACTCTCATACATTCCCCTCTTTGCCTCCAAGGACAAAGTTCTTTGTCTCCACAGACTCCTAAGTGCACCACTCACTCTTTTTCCCTCATCAATTCTATGATTCACCTCATCTTTCATAGACCCATCTGCTGACACGTCCACTCCCAAATATCTGAATACGTTCACCTCCTCCATACTCTCCCTCCAATCTGATATTCAATCTTTCATCACCTAATCTTTTTGTTATCCTCATAACCTTACTCTTTCCTGTATTCACCTTTAATTTTCTTCTTTTGCACACCCTACCAAATTCATCCACCAATCTCTGCAACTTCTCTTCAGAATCTCCCAAGAGCACAGTGTCATCAGCAAAGAGCAGCTGTGACAACTCCCACTTTGTGTGTGATTCTTTATCTTTTAACTCCACGCCTCTTGCCAAGACCCTCGCATTTACTTCTCTTACAACCCCATCTATAAATATATTAAACAACCACGGTGACATCACACATCCTTGTCTAAGGCCTACTTTTACTGGGAAAAAAATTCCCTCTTTCCTACATACTCTAACTTGAGCCTCACTATCCTCGTAAAAACTCTTCACTGCTTTCAGTAACCTACCTCCTACACCATACACTTGCAACATATATATATATATATATATATATATATATATATATATATATATATATATATATAGATATATATATACATAGATATATATACTAGTGGAAATGGAACAGAATTCTTCCTCCGTAAGCCATGCGTGTTGTAAGAGGCGACTAAAATGCCGGGAGCAAGGGGCTAGTAACCCTTTCTCCTGTATAAATTACTAAATTTGAAAAGAGAAACTTTTGTTTTTCTTTTTGGGCCAACCTGCCTCGGTGGGATACGGCCGGTTTGTTGAAATATATATATATATATATAATATGTCGTGCCGAATAGGCAGAACTTGCGATCTTGGCTTAAATAGCAACGCTCATCTTGCTATATAGGACAAGTGAAAATTTGTGTATGCAATAATTTCGCCAAAATCATTCTGAACCTAACGAAAAAAAATATATTTCACTGTGTTTGTTTAATATTAAATTATTGTAAACAAATCTAAAATATATTTAGTTGGGTTAGGCTAAAATAAATTGTTCTTGTTATAATAAGGTTAGGTAAGTTTTCTAAGATTCTTTTGGTGCAAAATTAAATTTTTTTGCATTTACATTAATGAAAAAAATATATCTTTAAATGTATAAGAGAAAATTTTAGAAAGGACTTAATTTTAAATGAGTTCTTGCTAATTGACCAGTTTTACATATTCGGCACGACATATATATATATATATATATATATATATATATATATATATATATATATATATATATATATATATATATATATATATATATATATATATATATATATATATATTTCAACAAACCAGCAGTGTCCCACCAAGGCAGGGTGGCCCGAAAAGAAAAACAAAAGTTTGTCTTCATAACTTTAATAATGTAGTATACAGGAGAAGGGGTCACTTGCCCCTTGCTCCCGGCATTTTAATCACCTCTTACAACACACATGGCTTACAGTGGAAGAATTCTGTTCCACTTCACCATGGAGAATTATGTATAGATATATTAATATATATCATGTAGTTTTTCAACCTTAAATAGCTGAAATACTGATCGTAAGATTTCAAAAAAACTTTACACGATAGAGACTGAGCAAGCTCAGATTTACAATCAATGCGTAAGAGTAGCTTAAAACAACCTATTTGGTTTCTGAACTGGATAAAAAGTTAAAATTTTGCTAGATAATGTTTTTTTTTCAACAAGTCGGCCGTCTCCCACCGAGGCAGGGTGACCCAAAAAAAGAAAGAAAATCCCCAAAAAGAAAATACTTTCATCATCATTCAACACTTTCACCACACTCGCACATTATCACTGTTTTTGCAGAGGTGCTCAGAATACAACAGTTTAGAAGCATATACGTATAAAGATACACAACATATCCCTCCAAACTGCTAATATCCCAAACCCCTCCTTTAAAGTGCAGGCATTGTACTTCCCATTTCCAGGACTCAAGTCCGACTATATAAAAATAACTGGTTTCCCTGAATCCCTTCACTAAATATTACCCTGCTCACACTCCAACAGATCGTCAGGTCCCAAGTACCATTCGTCTCCATTTACTCCTATCTAACACGCTCACGCACGCTTGCTGGAAGTCCAAGCCCCTTGCCCACAAAATCTCCTTTACCCCCTCTCTCCATCCCTTTCGAGGACGACCCCTACCTCGCCTTCCTTCCCCTATAGATTTATATGCTTTCCATGTCATTCTACTTTGATCCATTCTCTCTAAATGACCAAACCACCTCAACAACCCCTCTTCTGCCCTCTGACTAATACTTTTATTAACTCCACACCTTCTCCTAATTTCCACACTCCGAATTTTCTGCATAATATTTACAGCACACATTGCCCTATATATATATATATATATATATAATATATATATATATATATATATATATATATATATATATATATATATATATATATATATATATATATATATATATATATATATATATATATATATATATATACATGTGTACACACACACTTAACACTTGTTTTTCACTATTGCAGAAAAGTAGAAGCCAGAAGTACAATAGCAGTCACTTCAGTAATGTGAGACACCTCTATACTGAAGTGTCAAAAGCTCCAGCTGCTGGTCATCATATGACTAAGACCAGCGTCAGGAAGCACTTGTCCTGTTTCCTGACGAACCTTACCTAACCTTCCTACCTGTAGTGACTTATAGTGATGTCATGGTGAAGGAAAACTGCGTTATACAGAAGGGTAGCTGCGTTATATAGAGGGGTAACTGCGTTATATAGAGGGGTAACTGCATTATATAGACGGGTAACTGCAATACAGTGAGGGGTAACTGCGTTATATAGAGGGGTAACCGCGTTATATAGAGGAGTAACGTTATACAGAGGGGTAACCGCGCTATATAAAGGGGTAATTGCGTTATAGTAAGGGGTAACTGCGTTATATACAGGAGTAACTGCGTTATAATCGGGGGTAACCGCATTACAGTTGAGGTAAGTGAATTACAGTATGGGTAACCTCGTTACAGTGAGACCAACCATGCTCTTCAAGTGATAAAAATTTGGTAAATTAAGTAATTTAACAAGAACATACAAACCACAACAAATCAGTGAGTTCCATTAACACACAAAAAAAGAACTATAAACAGCATTTACATGTTGGCTTGACACGCGAGAAGCTGATAATAATCATTCTAGATTTTTACTCTAGTGCTGTATAATCCTACGGGTTTAGCGCTTCCCTTTGATTATAATAATAATAATAATACGAGTGTCATGCATCATGGCGAGAAAGTAGGTGTTTTACGAATACTGACTCGTTGGGATAAGGTGCCTTCACGCCGGTGAGGGGCTCCTGATCCAAGACATTGGAACCATCCTCTCCTCTTTTGGATCAAACCTGATGACCATTAACCAAGGAACTGGTGTGGATTGAACTCTATTGTGTGCTGTAATATACCTAGTTGGATGAATCTTATTAGAGTCAAGTGGCCTAGAGGTTAACGCACTGGCCTGTGAGGTATGCGACTCGCTCGCCATGGGTTCAGATCTCCCACCAATTCCCTGATGGCTATTTGTTCTCCTGGCGTTGTATGACCCTCAGTAGGATTTGCAGCAAGAAGAAGGAGGATGTAGGCGGTGGAGATATCATCTTACATGTAGATCATGCAGAGTGCGTACAGACCAGTGTGTGTGTGTATGTATAGAACACCGTGTGTGTGTGCGTAGAGACCAGCGTTTGTGCGTGCAGACCAGCGTGTGTGTGCGTGCAGACCAGCGTGTGTGTGCGTGCAAACCAGCGTGTGTGTGCGTGCAGACCAGCGTGTGAGTATGTGTGTGTGTGTGTGAAGACCAGCGTGTGTGTGTGTGTGAAGTATTGGATGATTCGTCAACACGCTATTCTATCGACCTCTGTCTTGATCTTTCCACTCCTGCGAGAAAGATACTGGATCCCACGTATCCTTCGAGAAAGATACTGGATCCCATGTATCCTTCGAGAAAGATACTGGATCCCATGTATCCTTCGAGAAAGATACTGGATCTCATGTATCCTTCGAGAAAGATACTGGATCCCATGTATCCTACAGGGAAGATGCTGGATCTCATGCATCCTACGAGAAAGATACTGGATCCCATGTATCCTACAGGGAAGATACTGGATCCCATGCATCCTACGAGAAAGATACTGGATCCCATGCATCCTGCAA
Organism: Cherax quadricarinatus; assembly: GCF_038502225.1. Classification (NCBI taxonomy): domain Eukaryota; kingdom Metazoa; phylum Arthropoda; class Malacostraca; order Decapoda; family Parastacidae; genus Cherax; species Cherax quadricarinatus. Next base: position 10,551,539 of record NC_091351.1, read on the forward strand.
GAAAGGTACTGGATCCCATGTATCCTACAGGGAAGATACTGGATCCCATGTATCCTACGAGAACGATACTGGATCCCATGCATCCTACGAGAAAGATACTGGATCCCATGTATCCTACAGGGAAGATACTGGATCTCATGTATCCTACGAGAACGATACTGGATCCCATGCATCCTACGAGAAAGATACTGGATCCCATGTATCCTACAGGAAAGATACTGGATTCCATGTATCCTGCGAGAAAGATACTGGATACCATGTATCCTACAAGGAAAGATACTGGATCCCATGTATCCTGTGAGAAAGATACTGGATCCCATGTATCCAACAAGGAAAGATATTGGATCCCATGTATCCTACAAGGAAAGATACTGGGTCCCATGTATCCTGCGAGAAAGATACTGGATACAATGTATCCTACAGGAAAGATACTGGGTCCCATGTATCCTACGAGAAAGATACTGGATCTCATGTATCCTGTGAGAAAGATACTGGATCCCATGTATCCTACAAGGAAAGATACTGGGTCCCATGTATCCTACAAGGAAAGATACTGGATCCCATGTATCCTACGAGAAAGATACTGGATCCCATGTATCCTACAAGGAAAGATACTGGATCACATGTATCCTACGAGAAAGATACTGGATTCCATGTATCCTACAGGAAAGATACTGGATCCCATGTATCCTACGAGAAAGATACTGGATTCAATATATCCTACAAGAAAGATACTGGATTCCATGTATCCTACGAGAAAGATACTGGATCTCATGTATCCTGTGAGAAAGATACTGGATCCCATGTATCCTACAAGGAAAGATACTGGATCCCATGTATCCTACAAGGAAAGATACTGGATCCCATGTATCCTACGAGAAAGATACTGGATTCCATGTATCCTACAGGAAAGATACTGGATCCCATGTATCCTACGAGAAAGATACTGGATTCAATGTATCCTACGAGAAAGATACTGGATTCAATGTATCCTACGAGAAAGATACTGGATTCAATATATCCTACAAGAAAGATACTGGATTCCATGTATCCTACGAGAAAGATACTGGATTCCATGCTTTAAGAACACAACTTTTAATTAAAGAATAAGGAATCATAGAACATGGCTGGAAAAAATATACAAGCCACAATAGCATAGTGGAACAACAAATCCACAATATCGTCGATAGATAAGTTCACAACTCGCCATGCCATATTGTGAATTAGTTGTGTAAAGGACATCCTTTACTGTGAGTTAACTGTGTAAAGGATACCCCTTATTGTGAGCCAGTTGTGTAAAGGACATCCCTTATTGTGAGCCAGTTGTGTAAAGGACAGCCCTTATTGTGAGCCAGTTGTGTAAAGGATACCCCTTATTGTGAGTCAGTTGTGTAAAGGACAGCCCTTATTGTGAGCCAGTTGTGTAAAGGACAGCCCTTATTGTGAGCCAGTTGTGTAAAGGACAGCCCTTATTGTGAGCCAGTTGTGTAAAGGATACCCCTTATTGTGAGCCAGTTGTGTAAAGGACAGCCCTTATTGTGAGCCAGTTGTGTAAAGGACAGCCCTTATTGTGAGCCAGTTGTGTAAAGGACATCCCTTATTGTGAGCCAGTTGTGTAAAGGATACCCCTTATTGTGAGCCAGTTGTGTAAAGGACAGCCCTTATTGTGAGCCAGTTGTGTAAAGGACAGCCCTTATTGTGAGCCAGTTGTGTAAAGGATACCCCTTATTGTGAGCCAGTTGTGTAAAGGACAGCCCTTATTGTGAGCCAGTTGTGTAAAGGACATCCCTTATTGTGAGCCAGTTGTGTAAAGGACAGCCCTTATTGTGAGCCAGTTGTGTAAAGGACAGCCCTTATTGTGAGCCAGTTGTGTAAAGGACAGCCCTTATTGTGAGCCAGTTGTGTAAAGGACAGCCCTTATGTGAGCCAGTTGTGTAAAGGACATCCCTTATTGTGAGCCAGTTGTGTAAAGGACATCCCTTATTGTGAGCCAGTTGTGTAAAGGAAAGCCCTTATTGTGAGCCAGTTGTGTAAAGGACAGCCCTTATTGTGAGTTAGTTGTATAAAGGACAGCCCTTATTGTGAGCCAGTTGTGTAAAGGACAGCCCTTATTGTGAGCCAGTTGTGTAAAGGACATCCCTTATTGTGAGCCAGTTGTGTAAAGGACAGCCCTTATTGTGAGCCAGTTGTGTAAAGGACATCCATTATTGTGAGCCAGTTGTGTAAAGGACAACCCTTACTATGAGCCAGTTGTGTAAAGGACATCCCTTATTGTGAGCCAGTTGTGTAAAGGACATCCCTTATTGTGAGCCAGTTGTGTAAAGGAAAGCCCTTATTGTGAGCCAGTTGTGTAAAGGACAGCCCTTATTGTGAGCCAGTTGTGTAAAAGACATCCCTTATTGTGAGCCAGTTGTGTAAAGGACAGCCCTTATTGTGAGCCAGTTATGTAAAGGACATCCCTTATTGTGAGCCAGTTGTGTAAAGGACATCCCTTATTGTGAGCCAGTTGTGTAAAGGACAGCCCTTATTGTGAGCCAGTTGTGTAAAGGACATCCCTTATTGTGAGCCAGTTGTGTAAAGGACATCCCTTATTGTGAGCCAGTTGTGTAAAGGACAGCCCTTATTGTGAGCCAGTTGTGTAAAGGACATCCCTTATTGTGAGCCAGTTGTGTAAAGGACAGCCCTTATTGTGAGCCAGTTGTGTAAAGGACATCCCTTATTGTGAGCCAGTTGTGTGAAGGACAGCCCTTATTGTGAGCCAGTTGTGTAAAGGACAGCCCTTATTGTGAGCCATTTGTGTAAAGGACATCCCTTATTGTGAGCCAGTTGTGTAAAGGACAGCCCTTATTGTGAGCCAGTTGTGTAAAGGACATCCCTCATTATGAGCCAGTTGTGTAAAGGACAGCCCTTATTGTGAGCCAGTTGTGTAAAGGACATCCCTCATTATGAGCCAGTTGTGTAAAGGACAGCCCTTATTGTGAGCCAGTTGTGTAAAGGACAGCCCTTATTGTGAGCCAGTTGTGTAAAGGACATCCCTTATTGTGAGCCAGTTGTGTAAAGGACATCCCTTATTGTGAGCCAGTTGTGTAAAGGACATCCCTTATTGTGAGCCAGTTGTATAAAGGACATCCCTTATTGTGAGCCAGTTGTATAAAGGACATCACTTATTGTGAGCCAGTTGTATAAAGGACAGCCCTTATTGTGAGCCAGATGTGTAAAGGACATCCCTTATTGTGAGCCAGTTGTGTAAAGGACAGCCCTTATTATGAGCCAGTTGTGTAAAGGACAGCCCTTATTGTGAGCCAGATGTGTAAAGGACAGCCCTTATTGTGAGCCAGTTGTATAAAGGACATCCCTTATTGTGAGCCAGTTGTATAAAGGACATCCCTTATTGTGAGCCAGTTGTGTAAAGGACAGCCCTTATTGTGAGCCAGATGTGTAAAGGACAGCCCTTATTGTGAGCCAGTTGTATAAAGGACAGCCCTTATTGTGAGCCAGTTGTATAAAGGACAGCCCTTATTGTGAGCCAGTTGTATAAAGGACATCCCTTATTGTGAGCCAGTTGTATAAAGGACAGCCCTTATTGTGAGCCAGTTGTATAAAGGACAGCCCTTATTGTGAGCCAGTTGTATAAAAGACAGCCCTTATTGTGGGCCAGTTGTATAAAGGACAGCCCTTATTGTGAGCCAGTTGTATAAAGGACAGCCCTTATTGTGAGCCAGTTGTATAAAGGACAGCCCTTATTGTGAGCCAGTTGTATAAAGGACAGCCCTTATTGTGAGCCAGTTGTATAAAGGACAGCCCTTATTGTGAGCCAGTTGTATAAAGGACAGCCCTTATTGTGAGCCAGTTGTATAAAGGACATCCCTTATTGTGAGTCAGTTGTGTAAAGGACATCCCTTATTGTGAGCCAGTTGTATAAAGGACATCCCTTATTGTGAGCCAGTTGTATAAAGGACATCCCTTATTGTGAGCCAGTTGTATAAAGGACAGCCCTTATTGTGAGCCAGTTGTATAAGGGACATCCCTTATTGTGAGCCAGTTGTATAAAGGACAGCCCTTATTGTGAGCCAGTTGTATAAAGGACAGCCCTTATTGTGAGCCAGTTGTATAAAGGACATCCCTTATTGTGAGCCAGTTGTATAAAGGACAGCCCTTATTGTGAGCCAGTTGTATAAAGGACAGCCCTTATTGTGAGCCAGTTGTATAAAGGACAGCCCTTATTGTGAGCCAGTTGTGTAAAGGACATCCCTTATTGTGAGCCAGTTGTATAAAGGACAGCCCTTATTGTGAGCCAGTTGTATAAAGGACATCCCTTATTGTGAGCCAGTTGTATAAAGGACAGCCCTTATTGTGAGCCAGTTGTGTGAAGGACAGCCCTTATTGTGAGCCAGTTGTATAAAGGACAGCCCTTATTGTGAGCCAGTTGTATAAAGGACAGCCCTTATTGTGAGCCAGTTGTGTAAAGGACATCCCTTATTGTGAGCCAGTTGTATAAAGGACAGCCCTTATTGTGAGCCAGTTGTATAAAGGACAGCCCTTATTGTGAGCCAGTTGTATAAAGGACAACTCCTTTTTCTGTATGCAAATGAGCTGCTTCCTTCAACACAATAATCTTATAAGAGACAGTGTAATGTAGTAGCAGGGAAATTGCTGGCTAGTTCCCCAGGGAATGGTCGAAAATAGGGACTACCTGGCAGGTAGTCTACCTACCAGGTAGTATCTATTTCTTGTTTCCTATCTGTCTGCCAAGCAGATTTCTTATCTGTATTTATACGTCTCCAGTCAGCTGTGTGAGTGAGGAATTACTTGAATTAATTAGTATATCGTCCCCACCTGTATATGTGTACTACTACTATTACTACTACTACTTCTACTACCAGATTTACCATTAATTCTTTTTCTTCCTCTCTTGATTCCGTCCCTGTCCCCCTTCACCTATATATACTGGTTCCCTCAATCTTTTGTGCTAGTGTGACTTTGTAAATGGTCCAAGTCCGACCGAAACGTTGTCGTAAGTTCCTCCTATGGGAAGGTTGTATATATATATATATGTCGTGCCGAATAGGCAGAACTTGCGATCTTGGCTTAAATAGCAACGCTTATCTTGCCATATAGGACAAGTGAAAATTTATGTATGCAATAATGTCGCCAAAATCATTCTGAACCCAACGAAAAAAATATATTTCACTGTGTTTGTTTAGTATTAAATTATTGTAAACAAATCTAAAATATATTTAGTTGGGTTAGGTTAAAATAAATTGTTCTTGTTATAATAAGGTTAGGTAAGTTTTCGAAGATTCTTTTGGAGCAAAATTAACAATTTTAACTTCAACATTAATGAAAAAAATATATCTTTAAACATATAAGAGAAAATTTTAGAAAGGACTTAATTTTAAATGAGTTCTTGCTAATTGACCAGTTTTGCATATTCGGCACGACATATATATATATATATATATATATATATATATATATATATATATATATATATATATATATATATATATATATATATATAGATATATATATATATATATATATATATATATATATATATATATATACATACATACTGTGTGTAGTGAGTGACAATAGCATGACTGATGTACTATTGATTACTAGGTGGGTGTTAAGTGCAGCTACAAACTTAGTAATAAATGGCAAAATATTCGTCACGCTAAGTGTTGTAGATGCTGGGAAAAAATGTTACTGAGATTTATCCAGCACTTGTATTTCTTTAATTGTAATATTTTTAGAGTTTGGCTGCCTCCCCATGATAATAATAATAATAATAATAATAATAATAATAATAATAATAATAATAATAATAATAATAATAATAATAATAATAATAGTGACAAAAAATAGAAAGAAAACTAACACATATGAACGAGACACTAAAATTATTTATGTATATTGCTAAAAAAAACTCATGAAAAATATATTGGGCGAGCCACAGCAATACTGCGCCTCCTCTAACACAAGAAATTCGGTAATTGTATATTGGGTGGCTTAAGAAATATGAGATTATTCTTTTGATGTAGTTGTATATACGATCGTTCGTGTAGAAACCGTGTGTTTGTTCGTGCTTGACATTACGTGAGCTGGTCATCCGTTAAACAATAGAATCCGTTAGACACACTCTCAGAGTCTACACACTGCTGTCAGTACTCACCTATATGTACTAACCTATATATGTACTCGCCTATATGTGGTTGCAATGGCTGAGTCACAACTCATGGCCCCGCTTCTTCGCTGGTCACTACTGGGTCTACACTCTCTTTCTTCCGGCACCACGAGCCTTATCTTACCTCTTCTTAAAGCTGTGTATGGATCCTGCTTCCGTTACTTGACTCTCCAGATTGTTGCACGTCCTGACAACTCTAGGCTGAAGAAATACTTCCTAACACCCCTATGACTTATTGGAGTTTTCAACTTCCAGTTGTGACCTCTTGTTACTGTGTCCCATTTCTGAAACATTATGTCCCTTGCGTCTTTATCTTCGCTCTGCATCTTGTGTCTTTATCGTCAGTATATCATTACATAAAACAATGGTATGTAGTGTAATGCTGAGACGATTGCAAAGTAAGAACCAGAGTATAATGTTTTCGTATCTCTTGTTTCCAGTATACAGGAAGTCCTCGCTTAACGTCGTCGATAGGTTCTTGGAAACTGTGACTTTAAGCGAAACGACGTATAACGAAACCAATTTTACGGCTGAGAGGGACGGCAGTAGTGCTTCAGACTCCATCACTATGGAGTATGTCGCTCTGTGGCGCTATAAAGTCGTATATTTGCTCTGTTATTGACATTATTATTATTTTAGGTATCACTTGCTTTCAAAATTATATAAGAAACACGCTATATATCATAAAAAACGAATACAAACAGCAATAAGGGAGGAAACTGATATAAGCGAACATGGAAAGTTCCTCAGATGCATGTCCTCCATCCAGATATTTAGAAGTCTTTCTATATTTTCCATTCCTAGCCGGGAATTGATTTGTTTTTCTCATCAACGTTGTAACGAAACGACGTTGAACGAAAAAATTTTAAATGAGGACTTCCTGAATTTCACCATGTAAACATTCATAACACCAGCTGTGTATGTATACATAGAGAACAATTCATAGATTAATGAAGGGGAGTGAGAGCCTGGAGCCTCCATTGATTACATCACGACCCACTTTCAACACACTAGAAGGGTCACACCTAAGGCAGTCGATACCTGAGACCTGGGGTCACCACCTGTCGCTACTCCGACGTTAGTTCACCTGACCTGGTTTTCTTTACATATAAGTTTCATCTATGCTCTTCCCCCCCCCTTCCCTTGCGCTGATTGACCCACATGGGTTTACAGCTTCACAAATTGCACAATTCTTGTTCTAGTTATTTTCTCTCTTCATAAGATGTATATCTGTCTACACCTGTCTATGTCACGGAGAGAGAGAGAGAGAGAGAGAGAGAGAGAAAGAGAGAGAGAGAGAGAGAGAGAGAGAGAGAGAGAGAGAGAGAGAGTACTCATCTATCTGTGGTCCTCCGGGTCGATTCACAGCTCCTGACCCCGCGTCTTCGCTGGTCTGAAAGACGCGTGTATGAGTGTCACAAGAGTACGCTCATTAGTGTACTATACTGAGGAATGCTTGTGGGTAGTGGAGAAGTTAGAGGCACAGAAGGCATAAGACAGCAACGTTTAAGGGGCCTTCCTTCCCCTCGTTGCTGTCAGCTACTGCACTAGACGAAATTAAATTTAAACATGAGAGGCAGCCACACAGTTGACTGGATGACTGCCGCCGCTGGTCACCTGCTACAATGCTCCAGTATAAATTTGTTGTTTTCCAGGAATAACTATTCAACAAAGTATGAGAACAACTTGAAAAACTGGAATTTTCTTATTACGAGGTCGAAATAGTTTGAGTAATTTGTAAATAAATAATTGATTGTCCATCGCGACCGCATGCCGTCAAACACTACGTATAGATCCGCCACTCTTGAAGGGGTAAGAATTATTATTGCTATTATTATTATCATGGAGGAGCTCTAAACCTGTAGGGATTATACAGAGCTTGTAGGGGGGAGGGGGATCGAAGGAATTCAGTCTCAGGAAACTGGAGCACAGATCCAATTCCCTAGATCAAGAGCCTCTCACCAAGGAACCTCCCTTGAGAGGAAAGGGTTAAGCAACAAATATATTTAGTTGCTTGAGGGCCCCTAAGTGGTGGTCGGGGCCCAAAGCAACCCTTGCGTCCACTTATCGGTATATTCTCCACCGGTTGTGGGCAGGAATGAGGATAAACAAGACTATACTCACCTCAGAAGTTAGTCATTAATTACTCTGTCTTCAGTATTACACCAGGTCATTCGGTGTGGCTCACGGTGTGGTTCACGTTGTGGTTCACGGTGTGGTTCACGGTGTAGTTCACCGGGGAAGTGATTTTGTGAGTGGCTGAGAAAGTTACTAAGGTGTAGTTGGTTGGCTAGGAATGCTAATAAGATGTGATTGGTTAAGTGAGAAAGTAACCAAAGTGTGGTTGGTGGGTAGAGGAAGTGTCTGATGCGTGACTGGTTACCTTTGAAAGTGACAGAGATGTGATTCGTTAGTAAAGTGCCTGAGGTATGATTGGTCGGGTGAAAAGGTGCCTGAGGTGTGATTAGTGTGGTCATTACCAGATCCTGAGTTACACCAACAAGTAAGATGCAATCATTATAGCCACGTTTCGCAGAGGCGATAACAAAGCGCTGCTGTATTGTATATGTATATGTATTGACAGCTGTATTCATGAGCTAGAGTAAACATGACGTCAGCGCACTAGCGCATACGCACTTGCTCCTCAAACTCTGCTAGTCTCCTAAATGCATTATAAAGGTGGATAAATAGCATAGCAATACTGAGTATAAACAAATCTATAATGAATGTTGACTGGTTAAAACATTGTAGACATATGTATGTGTACATCAGTCAATATCGCTCGTGCGTCCTCCTACCACAAGGGCCAAATTACCTCCCTTATATTCTTTTAATGTTATATAACATAGTGCTACGTTGATCATACTATCGGCTGGACGAGGTGTCTTCAGACGCGCTCGCCGCAGCCAGCCGGGAGGACGCGCCTTCAAGACTTAGTTGTACGGTTCCCTGTCCCGTTGAGCGAGTGATTTTCTCCTCGCCTCAGCCCACCGTAGCGCTCGAGCCCTCGAAGGCCGCGCGTGGAGTTTGTAGAACTCCATGTAACTGTTGAGGCTGTCTGCGTAGTGGTGCTTCGTGAGGAAGTCAAGACAAAAGCGACAACCTGGGGCCCCGATGGAGGAGTGGGTTTCTGTGATGGGGCCGGCCAGAGAACCATGATTGAAGACAGTGAAGTGACTTCAGTCTACGGTAGGAGCACATCATATTTCACTTACTGATTCCGACGGATGTACACTGTCATCCATCTCTCTCTCTCTCTCTCTCTCTCTCTCTCTCTCTCTCTCTCTCTCTCTCTCTCTCTCTCTCTCTCTCTCTCTCTCTCTCTCTCTCTCTCTCTCTCTCTCTCTCTCTCCTCCTGCTTCACTTTTCATACTTTACAATATATTTTGCCAGATTACTAATACATCGTTATATTACTTTCTAACTCAGCACTGAAAATCTAAGCTGGAGAGAAATGCTGTAAAGTACCCACACGGTGAAATAAGAGACACAAATGTAATAAAATGCGATCCTTTAGTAACGACGTTTCGCACACAAAATGGGCTTTATAAACTTACCAACAAATCAACCTCGAGGCTCAGCCTCCCTCTCCGGGTTCGTCCGTGACCTGAAAGTCTTAGATGGAGATTAACTGTGAAATAAATTCCTGAGCTATGATTCACCACTATACATATATATAAATATATAAACTCTAGCGAAAATTTACGTTTTGGAAGGATGATTTACTGAGGTAGGTGATCTTGGAAGTAACTTTGATGTATCGCGAAATTAGCCGGTGAGAGAAAAAAATAAGTCATAATATCGTGGTTATAAATGTAATTTCAGTAAGTGTAATAGACTAGTTGAAGAGGTGGTGTGGAGGGTAACACTATATACACAGTTTGAAGTATAGGTATGATCAAGGTCGTAGAGGCCAGGAATCGTTAAATCTGGTTTATATGAGACAGAATTAGGAGCTATGATTCGATCCCTACAAAGCACAACTATATTAGAATAATCCCCCACACACGTACAAGTGGAGGCAGGAGACACACATAACCTTAAGAGGTACGATAAAGATCATGGAGCAGGGAGAGAGTGGACCTAGTAGCAACCAGCATGACCAGGAGCTATGAATCGACCCCTGCAGCCACAACTGGGTGAGTACACACACACACACACACACACACACACACACACACACACACACACACACACACACACACACAAGGGAGACCCATCAATCCTTATATATTATATTCATGACTAGACGTGACTAGTACAAGTGACCATTTGAGTCAATGCTTCTACCTCTGAGTCATGACGCATTTATTCTCTCAAACATAATTTGACGTCTAGATATTCACAGGTATTTGCATATATAAGAGACGTCAAGGGAGGTACCTCTTGGCCTGTTAAGAAAGGTACCTCTTGACCTGTCAGGAGAGGTACCTCTTGACCTGTCAGGAGAGGTACTTCTTGACCTGTCAGGAGAGGTACCTCCTGACCTGTCAGGAGAGGTACCTTTTGACCTGTCTAGAGAGGTACCTCCTGACCTGTCAAGGGTAAATATGTGTGTTCTGGTGCGTAAGTCTTTGTGTTCTGGTGCGTATGTCTGTGCGTTCTGGTGCGTATGTCTGTGTGTTCGGGTGCGTATGTCTGTGTGTTCTGGTGCGTATGTCTGTGTGTTCTGGTGCGTATCTCTGAGTGTTCTGGTGCGTATGTATTTGTGTTATGGTGCGAGTCTGTGCGTTCTGGTGCGTGACTGTGTGCGCTGGTTCGTGTGTCTGTGTTCTGGTTAGTATGTCTGTGTGTTCTGGTGTGTGTGTCTGTTTCGTGTGTCTGTGTGTTCTGTTTCGTGTGTCTATGTGTTTTGGTGCGTGTGTCTGTGTGTTCTGTTGCGCATGTCTGTATTCTTCTGGGTATGTCTGTGCTTTGTGTGCACCCATCTCTTTGTACTCACCCACTTGTGGTTGCAGGGATCAGGTCATAGCTCCTGGCCCCGCCTCATGTGTGTAAATGTGTTCTAATACGTACGACCGTGTTTTTGTGCGTATGTCTGTGCTCTTGTGCGTATGTCTGTGTATTTTAGAGCGTATGTGTAACCATGGTGCAGCCCTTACCCTCGCTTCCCCTTCCCAACCCTTCCCCTCTCATTCTTACCCCCACCCTATTGGGTACCATTCCCCCACCCATCACTCCCTTTCTTTCGAAAAATTCAGGTCAAAGGGGTAAGTAAGGAGTGAGGCATGTATTGATTATCCTCCTCTCTTACCCTTTCCCTTTGACACCCCTTCCCTTACACACCCCTCCCTCCCTTCCTCCCTACTGCGTATCTCCCATTAGTATTTCCTTAATAATCCTTTAAAAGTGGTCAGAGACCGAACAGTGAGAGTCCAGCATGGTGTGAGACCATGGTCTGGGACCATGGTGTGAGACCATGGTCTGGGACCATGGTGTGAGACCATGGTCTGGGACCATGGTGTGAGACCATGGTCTGGGACCATGGTGTGAGACCATGGTCTGGGACCATGGTGTGAGACCATGGTCTGGGAACATGGTGTGAGACCATGGTCTGGGACCATGGTGTGAGACCATGGTCTGGGAACATGGTGTGAGACCATGGTCTGGGACCATGGTGTGAGACCATGGTCTGGGACCATGGTGTGAGACCATGGTCTGGGAACATGGTGTGAGACCATGGTCTGGGACCATGGTGTGAGACCATGGTCTGGGACCATGGTGTGAGACCATGGTCTGGGAACATGGTGTGAGACCATGGTCTGGGACCATGGTGTGAGACCATGGTCTGGGAACATGGTGTGAGACCATGGTCTGGGACCATGGTGTGAGACCATGGTCTGGGACCATGGTGTGAGACCATGGTCTGGGAACATGGTGTAAGACCATGGTCTGGGACCATGGTGTGAGACCATGGTCTGGGACCATGGTGTGAGACCATGGTCTGGGACCACTATGAAGTACCGACCAGGAAGCATTGTTAGTGCTTCACTTCAGAAGCAATTATCGCGATTATTTTAAACGTAAAATAATTACGTCATATAAAACACATCACCCTACGTAACAGCAGTACTTGGTGTGGTAGGCGGTGGTGGCGGTGGTGGTGGTAGGTGGTGGCGGTGGTAGGTGGTGGCGGTGGTGGTGGTGGCGGTGATAATAGGCAGTGGTAGGTAGTGGCGGTGGTAGTGGTGGTAGTAGGTGGTAGGTAGGTAATTAGCAGGTAGGTAGTAGTAGCAGTAGTAGTAGTTGTATTATTATTATTATTATTATTATTATTATTATTATTATTATTATTATTATTATTATTATTATTATTATTATTATTATTATCATCATTATCGTATGTAAAGTAAAAGGACACAAGTGCAACTAATGTGACATTTTATTGTGGCAACGTTTCGCTCTCCAGGAGCTTTATCAAGCCGTTACAGACAGTACATGGACACAGAGGATATATATAGGCTCAGAGTGAGGTGCAATACTAGTGGTAGTAGTAGTAGTAGTAGTAGTAGTAGTAGTAGTAGTAGTAGTAGTAGTAATACAATATGTTAGAACAATTAACTTGCACATGAGTAAAAGGATATAAAAGCTATTACTTGGGAAACATAAAAATAGGTTAGACAAATATTTCTATTAGAGGCTGGATAGAGAAGGTCTGTTTCAGTGTTGATCCTCTGTAATGTGCTTGTGTGGTATTAACAGGAGAGACTGTGTGATGGCAGGTTTACTGTTTTCAGGAGGATTCTTGCTAAAACTTCAGAGATGGTGAAGCTGCCTTTGTTTTGTTTAATTGTATTAGAAACAGCTATTAGTGAAGATTCAAGGCACTTGTGTCAGCGGAAATTAGTTTCTTTGATCACTAGTTGGGCGTCCCTGAACTTCATGAGATGATTGGTGGAATTTCGGTGTTGTACACAGGCGTTGTTCAGGTTATCGTTCCTACATGCGTAAATGTGTTCACTGGGAAGTGCCAAACCCGTAGTGATAATGTGGATTTATTCCTGGGGAAAAAAGTAAAGGTATTAACGTGAAGGTTGTGAAGTACGCAAGACACTCCTCCCTCCCTCTCTCTCTCTCTCTCTCTCTTACTCTCCCTCCTTCTCTCTTCCTCCCCAACTTCCCTCCCCCAGCCTTCTATTTTCTCCACCACTGACTCATACATCTAGATAAAACACGCTGGTTCTTACTCTAGATATCAATCGACAGTTCTCAGCAGACAACCTCGGTGTGGACTGCTCAACTTTCTTACTACTCAACCTTCTTACTACTCAACCTTCTTACTACTCAACCTTCTTACTACTCAACCTTCTTACTACTCAACCTTCTTACTACTCAACCTTCTTACTACTCAACCTTCTTACTACTCAACCTTCTTACTACTCAACCTTCTTACTACTCAGCATTCTTACTCAACT
>NC_091351.1:10570143-10620516 GCF_038502225.1 Cherax quadricarinatus
GTTGTACAGCGTTGTACTACTTCCTATAGTACAACCTTTACTGAGTCTAAACCATCATAAATCAGAGAACGGGTGGGGATTGAACTCATGGCGACTGAATCCTAAAACACACTTACCATGGGTTCAGATAACACTAGTTCCGTGATTTGTTTGCTCTTCTGTTATTACGCTCAACCATCATGTCCACACTAAACCACAGGTACTCAAAAAAGCTGGGTGTATCTCACGTTAAGAAATAATTGCACTGTTTTCACGCTTTCTCTTTCTCAGTCCTCCGACACTCCCACCCTTTAAGGGAGGTGCCTAAATGTTGGGAATGAGCCTTTGATACGGGAAACAGGAGTTACTGTACCCTTCCTTGGATTAGTCTCCAATTACCTCCCCATTCTTCACGCTCTGCTTCACTCCTACTATTTTACCGCTTAGCTGTAAACGTAAATATGGAGGAGGAAAGATAAGTAAAATATTCGAAGAACTTTAAGGTAAAATCGTAGTATTTTTTTCTTGAAGTCCCTTTTTTTATTTAGTTCTGCAAGGCTGTTGGTGCCACACCTGCACCCAGAGACACCAGCAACCATAAACAATATATAAAGAACAGAGGCACAATACAGTGACTGGAATGCACAAATAACCCTCACATAGGAGAATGAAACGTCGTCGTACGTTTCACTCTCCTATGTGAGGGTGTACAGTATATTATAAAGAAAATAACTATAAATGCACGTATACATTACAGGGTATATCGATAATCTTTCATCTTTATATATCGTTATTAAAGCCTCAGATTAATACTTGTTAGGTCTAGCAGACCTCTCAGGGAATAGACATAAATGTTTTGGAAAATATACAGAGAAGGTTGACCGAGTCAGTTCCCTTCCATTAGAAACTTTTCCTATTAAGACAGGTTGAAGGCGTTCAACATGCACTCTCTGAAAGAAGCGTAGAATATAGGAGGGATGTAATTGAAGTGTATAATTGGAAACCCGGAAGAAATAAAGTAGATACATTGAAGAAAGACAAGACTCTCAAAACGGTTTCACTTTGGACAAATTTAGATTTAGAACGAATGTGAGAAAGTGCTGATTTGGCAATTGAGTTGTACATGAGGGGATAAACTAGCAAGTGGCTTCATTAAAGGAAGTAGTTTTAAAATTAGACTGAACAAGCATATGACTGGGTGTGATTGGCACCTGCCTCATATAGGCCACCTTCTGCAAGTACTTTCTTCCTGAGTTCTTAGGTTCTGGCAGTCAGACTGTCGCTGATACAGACGTGTTAACGTCACTATGTCATCACCAGTTCTAGAGTATATGACAGGCAGACATGGCTGGCCTTTTATTGGTTGACAAAGCTGTGATGTCACAAAGCTCCTCCTCCTCCTCCTTCTTCTTCTCCTCCTCCTCCTCTCGTGTATGGGAGCCACAGACTAGCTACCGCAGCATCACTCAGAGTCTGGTCACACCAGGGAGAGCATCTCGTCTTATTTCTCGCGTTACTGGACAACTTGTACACAGTGGCGATGCTTGTAGAAGGTGAGTGAATGACAGTATGCTTGTGTAAGTGTACTACAGGATGCTTGTGTAAGTGTACTACCGGATGATTGTGAAAGTTTACTACAGGATGCTTGTGTAAGTGTACTACCGGATGATTGTGAAAGTGTGCTACTACTAATAATATCTTTATTTACAAGTATATGTACAAGGTATACAGGCCACAGCTGACATCAATGACATACTACTATATAGAAAGCCGCTTGTTATGCTGAACATTTCCCGCAAATTAGGTCAGTTTTGTCCCAGGATGCGACCCACACCAGTTCACTAACACCCAGGATGTGACCCACACCAGTTCACTAACACCCAGGTACCCATTTTACTGATGGGTGAACATAGACAACCGGTGTAAGAAAAAACGCCCGGTGTTTCTACCCTCGCCGGGAACTGAACCCGAACCCTAGCCGTGTGAAACGAGAGCTACAGCCACCAGGCCACAGGGGCTTGTGTAAGGTATCACACAATAATTGTATCAGTCATGTAGGCTGATGAAAATTGACAAACCACTTATACAGAAAAGTATAAGTATCTTTGACTGAGGCTGTACAGCTCTTGTCCCCTTGTTGTCAATGTCTCTCGAAGAACCAATACACCACTGATAAGTTCTCTCCATCTCTTGGGACAGGTGATACTCTCTCTCTCTCTCTCTCTCTCTCTCTCTCTCTCTCTCTCTCTCTCTCTCTCTCTCTCTCTCTCTCTCTCTCTCTCTCTCTCTCTCTCTTTCTCTCTCTCTCTCTCTCCAGAAACTTGCGTTGCGTCTCACTTGCTAAGGCATCTAACCTTCTACAGTCTGCAGTACGTGTTGGTATACACTAATAACTACATGGAACATTGGCAACAATTTGGTATCTCTATTCCGGAACGTTTCGCCTCCACAGTAGGATTCTTCAGTTGAATACAGAGGTGAACATTATGGAGACAGCAGAAGCTTGAAAAAAAACCAGTTTTGAGGTGGTCAGTCCCTCAGCCTAGAGATGCTTAACTTCACTGTCTTGTTCACCATAATGAAGCTGAACAAATCTCCAGACTGAGGGACTGATCACCTTGAAACTGCTTCACTGCTTCTGCTGTCTTCGTGATACCCACCTCTGTACTCGACTGAAGAAGCCTACTGTGTAGGCGAAACGTTTCGGAAAAGAGATACTTAACTGTTGCACATGTGTCTTATTTATCTGCAATATCTGGCATGTTGCATAATGTCATATATATGTCGTGCAGAATAGGTAAAACTTGCAATTTAAGCTTAAATAGCAACGCTCTTCTTGCCGAATAAGGCAAGCGAATATTTCACAAAAATCATTCTGAACCTAATGATATAATATATTCCACTGTGTTTATTAAATTATTGTAAACTTATCTAAAATATATTTGCTGGATTAGGGTAAATTAAATTGCGCTTGTTATAATAAGGTTAGGTAAGTTTTCTAAGGTTCTTTTGGTACAAAATTATTAATTTTTACATTAACATTAATGAAAAAAATAAATCTTTAAACGTATAAGAGAAAAGTTTAGAAAGGACTTAATTTTAAATGAGTTCTTGCTAATTGACCAGTTTTACCTATTTGGCATTTAAAGATATATTTTTTTTCCTTTATGTTAATATAAAAATTAATGATTTTGTACCCAAAAAAATTAGAAAACTTGACTAACCTTATTATAACAAGCACAATTTAATTTAGCCTAATACACTAAATATATTTTACATAAGTTTACAATAATTTAATAATAAACAAACACAATGAAACATATTTTTTTTCGTTAGGTTCAGAATGATTTTGGCGAAATTATTGCTTACACAAATTTTCGCTTGTCTTATTCGGCAAGAAGAGCGTTGTTATTTAAGCCAAAATAGCAAGTTTTACGTATTCGCCACGATATATATATATATATATATATATATATATATATATATATATATATATATATATATATATATATATATATATATATATATATATATATATATATATACGCAATAAGATCACAGTAAACAGGTGACATCACAATATGCAGAACAACCACTGTGAAGAAATAATTAGGTTCCCAGCACTTTCATGATTTCTCACATTATCAAGGAACTGTAAAAATAATATAAGAGCAGAAGGCTTATAAGGCTGAGATATCACCTCAGTGGTCACGTCCTTTACATCCGTCCCATTATCATCAGTAAGTAAGTGAGTAAGTTTATTCAGGTATACACAAATACAGTTACATAGAATTATCATACATAGCAGCATGTGTGTAGAGAACCTGGGATAACCCAGACAGAGTGACTTATTTCCAGCAGGATGGTCCAGGAGTTCTCAAACATAGCTCAGATTCTTCCCATATTTTAATAATCTGATTTGTATAATCCTAAGCTCATATTTATCTTAAAATCAAAACTATTTTATATGAAGCTTGATTCAGTTATGAAGCTTGATTCAGTTATGAAGCTTGATTTAGTTGTGTAGCTTGATTCAGTTGTGTAGCTTGATTCAGTTGTGTAGCTTGATTCAGTTGTGTAGCTTGATTCAGTTGTGTAGCTTGATTCAGTTGTGTAGCTTGATTCAGTTGTGTAGCTTGATTCAGTTATGAAGGCTGAATCAGCCAGAGCCTGACTGTTTTAGTGGTTGACCCTTGTGGTGGTTGACTCTTGTGGTGGTTGACTCTTGTGGTGGTTGACTCTTGTGGTGATTGACTCTTGTGGTGGTTCACTCTTGTGGTGGTTGACTTTTGTGGTGGTTGACTCTTGTGGTGGTTGACTCTTGTGGTGGTAGACTCTTGTGGTGGTTGACACTTGTGGTGGTTGACACTTGTGGTGGTTGACTCTTGTGGTGGTTGACTCTTGTGGTGGTTGACTCTTGTGGTGGTTGACTCTTGTGGTGGTTGACTCTTGTGGTGGTTGACTCTTGTGGTGGTTGACTCTTGTGGTGGTTCACTCTTGTGGTGGTTGACTTTTGTGGTGGTTGACTCTTGTGGTGGTTGACTCTTGTGGTGGTAGACTCTTGTGGTGGTTGACACTTGTGGTGGTTGACACTTGTGGTGGTTGACACTTGTGGTGGTTGACTCTTGTGGTGGTTGACTCTTGTGGTGGTTGACTCTTGTGGTGGTAGACTCTTGTGGTGGTTGACACTTGTGGTGGTTGACACTTGTGGTGGTTGACTCTTGTGGTGGTTGACTCTTGTGGTGGTTGACTCTTGTGGTGGTTGACTCTTGTGGTGATTGGCTTTTGAGGTGGTTGACTCTTGTGGTGGTTGACTCTTGTGGTGGTTGACTCTTGTGGTGGTTGACACTTGTGGTGGTTGACTCTTGTGGTGGTTGACTCTTGTGGTGGTTGACTCTTGTGGCGGTTGACTCTTGTGGTGGTTGACTCTTGTGGTGGTTGATTCTTGTGGTTGACTCTTGTGGTGGTAGACTCTTGTGGTGGTTGATTCTTGTGGTGGTTGACTCTTGTGGTGGTTGACTCTTGTGGTGGTTAACTCTTGTGGTGGTTGACACTTGTGGCGGTTGACTCTTGTGGTGGTTGACTCTTGTGGCAGTTGACTCTTGTGGTGGTTGACACTTGTGGTGGTTGACACTTGTGGCGGTTGACTCTTGTGGTGGTTGACACTTGTGGTGCTTGACTCTTGTGGTGGTTGACCCTTGTGGTGGTTGACTCTTGTGGTGGTTGACTCTTGTGGTGGTTGACTCTTGTGGTGGTTGACTCTTGTGGTGGTTGACTCTTGTGGTGGTTGACTCTTGTGGTGGTTGACTCTTGTGGTGGTTGACTCTTGTGGTGGTTGACTCTTGTGGTGGTTGACTTTTGTGGTGGTTGACTCTTGTGGTGGTTGACTCTTGTGGTGGTAGACTCTTGTGGTGGTTGACACTTGTGGTGGTTGACACTTGTGGTGGTTGACACTTGTGGTGGTTGACTCTTGTGGTGGTTGACTCTTGTGGTGGTTGACTCTTGTGGTGGTAGACTCTTGTGGTGGTTGACACTTGTGGTGGTTGACACTTGTGGTGGTTGACTCTTGTGGTGGTTGACTCTTGTGGTGGTTGACTCTTGTGGTGGTTGACTCTTGTGGTGGTTGACTCTTGTGGTGATTGGCTTTTGTGGTGGTTGACTCTTGTGGTGGTTGACTCTTGTGGTGGTTGACTCTTGTGGTGGTTGACTCTTGTGGTGGTTGACTCTTGTGGTGGTTGACCCTTGTGGTGGTTGACTCTTGTGGTGGTTGACTCTTGTGGTGGTTGACTCTTGTGGTGGTTGACTCTTGTGGTGGTTGACTCTTGTGGTGGTTGACTCTTGTGGTGGTTGACTCTTGTGGTGGTTGACTCTTGTGGTGGTTGACTCTTGTGGTGGTTGACTTTTGTGGTGGTTGACTCTTGTGGTGGTTGACTCTTGTGGTGGTAGACTCTTGTGGTGGTTGACACTTGTGGTGGTTGACACTTGTGGTGGTTGACACTTGTGGTGGTTGACACTTGTGGTGGTTGACTCTTGTGGTGGTTGACACTTGTGGTGGTTGATTGGGTGCAACAATAATACAATAACAGTTTCGCTGTGACTAGTTCAAGTATTTCCTGTTTTTTTTTTTTTTGCCACAGTGGCGTGATGTTTAAATCCCTGAAGTGTACACAGTGTCTGGCGGTAATTACGCGCGTGCGTGAGAATGAATGCGTGCGTGCGGCCGTATGAGTGCGTACGCAAGAATGCGTGTACACGTGAGTCGATAAGTGGTCTGTGCGTGACTATACACACATATCTGAAATTCATTTTTTAGGCTACAGTCACTGAACACTGAACACCGTGACAGCTTTGTTCACGACTGTAACCCAGGTGAACTTAGTTACAGTAGTATGTTCACTACCTCAGTGAACACACTCTCAAGAACCTCTAGTTCGAAATGAACCCACAAATATGATCGCTTAGGCATATAGGTGTCAGGGCCATGCTAGACCAACAGGCTTCACAACATATGTTGCAACATATGTCCCAACATATGCTGCAATATATGTCTCAACATATGCTGCAACGTATGTCCCAACATATATCCCAACATATGTTGCAACGCTTTACATATAAGAACATAAGAACATAAGAACATAAGAACACAAAACTCACTTCTTGTCTTACATCAAAATATAAACATCTGCTGAACAGTAAGACAGATGTACGACAGTTTGGTATCTTTATTGTTGACTGAAACGTTTCGTCTACATAGCAGGCTTCTTCAGTCAGATACAGAGGCAGCAGGCGTGGTAGCAAAATAAAATAATGTAATCAGTCCTTGGAGAAAAAAAATTCTGAGGTGGTCAGTCCCTCATCCTGGAGAAGAGTTCAACTCCAGGTTTGTGATGCTGAGACATAAAGATGATCCATATCATAAAGATTTACAGTTCTTCAGGCTGAGGGACTGACCACCTCAAAGACTTTCTCCAAGGTTGATGGCTTGCTGCCTCTGTATTTAACTGAAGAAACCTTCTATGTCGGCGGAATGCTCCAGTCAACAATAAAGATACCCAACTGTAGCAAGTAAGTTTATTCAGATACAGGTATACATATATACAGTTACGCAGATTATCATACATACCAGTGTAGACAGCCTGTACTGTCTGCACAGACAGCCCATGCTGTCTGCCAGCTTAGTTCATATTTCGCGCCATGCTGGTGCTGCCACCTATAGGCCTTGCCACTTCAGAATGTATAAACTCAAAGTGATTTATTCATACTGGGATTCTTGTGGACATGAGACTTACTGTTCGACCTGTCAGTATTATATACCATTTTTCAACGTCAACATTGGCACCTAATAAAGCTACCCTCGTGTGGGCGAAACGTCTCAATAAAGCATCCACGTAACTTTATTAACATGGTTACCACGGTGTGACTATCTCCTACCATAACATACTCAACAATGACACTCATACCATTTTCTTTTGTATATGGTTCTACTGTCTTCATATTATGTCCTAGAATCTGTACTGATAAAGCCACTGGAGGGCGAAACGTCTGCAGTAAAGATACCCAGATGTTGCACATGTCTCAGTTTTCACACATTTTACTAGTTGACTACACAAACTACGATGACGGAAATGCAGTGTTTGATCCCTTATTGGCTACGTTTCGCCCACACAGTGAGCTTCATCAAGCTACAATGACACCAGAACCGAACATTATGTAGAAATATTGAAGTTGAGATGCAAGAGCAATAGTGAATTTATGTAGCGAAGTTTCCCCTAAGGTCGTTGAAATATAGTGAAGGGTGACTGAAGGAAGTTGAAAACACAGCGAGGGAGGGGTGACTAAGGAAATTGAAAATACAGCGAGGAACGTGGGAAGTACAGCAAGGGGTGACTCAGGTAAAAAAAATTCAGTACTATTTAATATGGAACTCCCACACGTCTGGCAAATCCCACATAATCTTGACTCTGCTCTCCTGCACTCACCCTCGGCACTGGAACACGCACTGGATGAGTGGAAAATGTTTAACAGATTAAACAGGCAGCGCCGTTGTTAGCCT
The DNA here is from genome assembly GCF_038502225.1 of Cherax quadricarinatus. Classification (NCBI taxonomy): domain Eukaryota; kingdom Metazoa; phylum Arthropoda; class Malacostraca; order Decapoda; family Parastacidae; genus Cherax; species Cherax quadricarinatus. The sequence goes on from NC_091351.1 coordinate 10,578,176, forward strand.
TGTGCATTTAGTGTACGAAATACGCGACAAACGTATTTCTGGCTTCAGTATCGATCGTAACAAATCCAGGCACGCAAAGGTTATTCATCATGAATGCTCTGAGCGTCTCACCCTTTTCCCTCTGGTATCTCGGAAGAGCCAAGTGAACGACTGCATGACGCGGCGCGTAAATAAAACACCAGTGTAAAGTTCACTGCCAGTCTTGTCAATGTATTGCACTGGCGGTGGTGTCAGTGAGGAATGTGCTTGTGCTTACCTGCTTGTTGCTGTTGGATGCTCTTTGATACCATCTTTCGCCATGACATAACATTGATTCAGCACTGTTCTGCGTGGCTTTAACATTAAGCAGGACATGTGAACAGAATATTTCTTTCATCCCCCCGCCCACTTTCATTAGTGCTCGTCTTCATTCACGTCATTCACCCCAATTCTTTCACTTTATTTGCTTCCTGTTAGGTATCCCTCAAGCCATTGTACTTCTTTCCCTGATTTTCATACCTTGTCTCAAGTCTCTTTTGCAGTACTCTCAGATGTGTGTACTCACCTATTTGTGGTAGTAAGGGTCATGTCTCAGCTCCTGGCCCTGCCTCTTGCTGCTTGCCGGATTTACTCCCTCCTATCCTATTTTTAAAACTATGTACGAACCCTGCCAGATAATTCCACTTCAGAACTACCCTAAGGCTGAAGCAATACTTCCTAACATCTTTGTTACTCATCTGATTTTCCGATTTCTAATTGTGCCCTCGTGTGCCCTCGTGTGCTCGTTCCCCACCTCTCGAATAGTTTATCCCTGTACCTATCAAATCCTCTGAGTATTAGTGGGATTGGATTATACCTGGAGTATACCTGGAGAGGGTTTCGGGAGACAACGCTCCCGCGGCCCGGTCTGTGACCAGGCTTGAAAGTTTGCCTTTATGTGTGTTCATAAATACACACGGTAGTTAGAATAGCCGATACACATATACAGGAAGCATTATGCATATTTTCACCACCTTTGCAACATACACACACACACACACACACGTGGCTGTTTCCACACCGTAATGACGGACTGCGAGGTTCACGCTGTGTGTTTTCGTAGCATATCAAAATATGATCGTTGCGGAACTCTTCAGAAAACGTTGATATAACGTCACTGCATTCCTGTCTGTATTCGGTGATGCTTGTCACCATCACAAACTGTCTGCCATTAGCCCATCACAAACTGCCTGTCACCAGCCCATCACAAACTGCCTGTCACCAGCCCATCACAAACTACCTGTCACCAGCCCATCACAAACTGCCACCAGCCCATCACAAACTGTCACCAGCCCATCACAAACTGTCACCAGCCCATCACAAACTGTCACCAGCCCATCACAAACTGCCACCAGCCCATCACAAACTGTCACCAGCCCATCACAAACCACCACCAGCCCATCACAAACTGTCACCAGCCCATCACAAACCACCACCAGCCCATCACAAACTGTCACCAGCCCATCACAAACTGTCACCAGCCCATCACAAACTGTCACCAGCCCATCACAAACTGCCACCAGCCCATCACAAACTGTCACCAGCCCATCACAAACCACCACCAGCCCATCACAAACTGTCACCAGCCCATCACAAACTGCCTGTCACCAACCCACCACAAACTGCAGTATTAGCCGACTGTTATGGATCACATTCTGAGAAAGAGGATCTAGGAATTCTAACAGAAATAAGCCACACTGCCTGGCTTTCTTCGGTCCTCCTGGCGTACTATCCCTCAGGGTTATTAACCCGAATATTCTCCTTAATCTACAAACTGGAATTGAAAACCGGACGTTGTCAGTCGCTTGAGAGATTTCGTTCGGATTTTTAACCCCGGAGGGTTAGCCACCCAGGATAACCCAAGAAAGTCAGTGCGTCATCGAGGACTGTCTAACTTATTTCCATTGGGGTCCTTAATCTTGTCCCCCAGGATGCGACCCACACCAGTCGACTAACACCCAGGTACCTATTTGCTGCTAGGTGAACAGGACAACAGGTGTAAGGAAACGTGTCGAAATGTTTCCACCCGCCGGGAATCGAACCCGGGCCCTCCGTGTGTGAAGCGGGAGCTTTAGCCACCAGGCCACCGGGCCAACTGTAATAAAGTCTGTGAAAATCAAGGGAGAATCTGATTTATTCCATAGACGGGAAGAGCTCCATTTCCTTGAATGAAGAGCTCTTTACCGACATAAAAAAATCCTTGAAGAGAGAAACCCTGACCTTCTCATTCGTTGCTGGATAATGGATTCTAGAGTGATCGAAACGTTGTGTTTTTTGTAGCGCCATAACACTGTTGTAAATAAATCACAAAATGAATGGAGGACTGAACTCATGGTAGTGAGTTCTTAGGTGAGTTTCAGGACTCACCTGCCATAGGTTCTGTTAATTAGCATTTCGTAGATTAGTTGTGGTGGATGGTCGGGGGACGGTGGTGGACGGTCGGGGGATGGCAGTAGATGGTCGAGGACCGTAGTGGATGGTCGGGGACGGTAGTGGATGGTCGGGGGACGGTAGTGGACAGACCTCCAGTGAAAATAAGTCACTGTGTCTGACTTTTTTGGGTTATCCTAAGTAATCTACACGTATGCTGCTCTGTATGATAATTTATGTGTACGTGTACCTGGATAAACTTACTCCAGCTGGAGCACTGAGGAAGGTGCTTACTTAACGCGTCACATACACAAATTAGACACATGGGCGACACATAGACATCTTTATTCTTCTTTGTATAGACTGATGAAGCCAAAGTCTGGCTAAACGCTTCCAGATACCCAAGTGTTGCATATGTGTCTAATTTATCAACTTATTAACATTTCTGTTAAATACATGGAGAACCAATAAACCCGTGAGGGTCACATAGTGCCATGGGATAGGAAAGTTAGATCTAAATCTTTGGATCAATGGCCCTTCAAGCCGCGATGCCGTAATTCATTCTTCACTTCACAGAAATCACTTAGATATAAAATTGAAGTGACTAGGTAAGTGGTAAGTAAGTTTAAGTACAGGTACACATAAGTACAGGTACACATAAGTACAGGTATCATACCTAGTAACATACGTGTAAATTACCCAGGATAATAAAAAAAAACAGTGTTTACGAGTACTGTGTAATTGTTCATTATTACTACAACAGTGTTCACCAGTACTGTGTAATTGTTCATTATTACTACAACAGTGTTCACCAGTACTGTGTAATTGTTCATTATTACTACAACAGTGTTCACCAGTACTGTGTAATTGTTCATTATTACTACAACAGTGTTCACCAGTACTGTGTAATTGTTCATTATTACTACAACAGTGTTCACCAGTACTGTGTAATTGTTCATTATTACTACAACAGTGTTCACCAGTACTGTGTAATTGTTCATTATTACTACAACAGTGTTCACCAGTACTGTGTAATTGTTCATTATTACTACAACAGTGTTCACCAGTACTGTGTAATTGTTCATTATTACTACAACAGTGTTCACCAGTACTGTGTAATTGTTCATTATTACTACAACAGTGTTCACCAGTACTGTGTCATTGTTCATTATTCCTACAACAGTGTTCATCAGTCGTGAACTTCCCTGATCAACATACACATCATCCAGTCTCATGAATTTCCTTCATCAAGTTATCCAGACTTATTTCCATTGGGGAAGTTTGAGAAATGTTGAAAAATTGTATGATGATACCGACAAGATATGAAAAAAGACACTTATGTACATTTTAAGACATTTATTAGAGGAAACATTTCGAAACGAGTGACTTCAGTTTTAAAAATAATGTTACCTAGGATAGATATATAATCTTTATTTCTACAAGTACATGTACAAGGTATACAGACCACAGCTGACATCAATGATATACTACTATATAGAAAGTTACTTGTTATGTGGAGTATTTCGGGCAAATTAGGTCAGTTTTGTCCCAGGATGCGACCCACACCAGTCCACTAACACCCAGGTATCTGTTTTACTGCTAGTTGAACAGGGACAGCAGGTTTCTTAAGGAAACACGTATTAATGATTCCACCCGTACCGGGGATCGAACCACGGACCTTATGGTGGAGGATATGTTTATATCTCCTCGTATGTGTGTGTCTATATATATATATATATATATATATATATATATATATATATATATATATATATATATATATATATATATATATATATATATATATATATATATATATATATATATATATATATATATATATGCTGCAGTAAGAGCACAGAGACGTGGAAGAGGAGAAAGCTAAGCTCTTTAACTGAGGTGGTTTTCCCATCCTTGTGTTAAGTCATTAGATGGAGCAGAGGTTGTGTGGGCTGGAGGTGGGTGTGGTTAGTGGGGGTCGAGGAGGGGTGTGGGAGGGGCGAGGTAGGGTGTGAACGAAGCGTGGGTGAGTAGTGGGGGGGAAGTAGGGAGGGGTGAGGTGGTGAAAGTAGGAACGGTGGTTTATTGTACTGTAATTTTTTTTTAATTATATGTGGGTAGAGATTGTTGTTGTTAGCGGTTGTTGATGATGCTGTTGTTGAGGTTGACTCACGAAATCGTAATGACACGTGGGGTTAGAACCCGCTGATGTTGTTGATGATGTTGTTGCTACTGTTGATGTTGTTAATTTATTCATCACGGATGAACCCTTGACATGGGTCTCAGCTATGAGATGAATCGTTGACCGGCGCCAGCATTATGACGCTGATTCGTGCGCTAACACTACGGTGAAGACGCGAGTGCTAACACTACGGTGAAGACGCGAGTGCTAACACTACGGTGAAGACGCGAGTGCTAACACTACGGTGAAGACGCGAGTGCTAACACTACGGTGAAGACGCGAGTGCTAACACTACGGTGAAGACGCGAGTGCTAACACTACGGTGAAGACGCGAGTGCTAACACTACGGTGAAGACGCGAGTGCTAACACTATGGTGGAGACGCGAGTGCTAACACTACGGTGGAGACGCGAGTGTTAACACTACGGTGGAGACGCGAGTGTTAACACTACGGTGGAGACGCGAGTGTTAACACTACGGTGGAGACGCGAGTGCTAACACTACGGTGGAGACGCGAGTGCTAACACTACGGCGGAGGCGCGAGTGTTAACACTACGGTGGAGACGCGAGTGCTAACACTACGGTGGAGACGCGAGTGTTAACACTACGGTGGAGACGCGAGTGCTAACACTACGGTGAAGATGCGAGTGCTAACACTATAGTGGAGACGCGAGTGCTAACACTACGGTGGAGGCCTGGTCACAGACCGGGCCGCGGGGGCGTTGACCCCCGAAACTCTCTCCAGGTAAACGGTGGAGACGCGAGTGCTAACACTACGGTGGAGACGCGAGTGTTAACACTACGGTGGAGACGCGAGTGTTAACACTACGGTGGAGGCGCGAGTGTTAACACTACGGTGGAGACGCGAGTTTTAATAACACTACGGTGGAGACGCGAGTGCTAACACTACGGTGGAGACGCGAGTGCTAACACTACGGTGGAGGCGCGAGTGTTAACACTACGGTGAAGGCGCGAGTGTTAACACTACGGTGGAGACGCGAGTGCTAACACTACGGTGGAGACGCGAGTGTTAACACTACGGTGGAGACGCGAGTGCTAACACTACGGTGAAGACGCGAGTGCTAACACTATAGTGGAGACGCGAGTGCTAACACTACGGTGGAGACGCGAGTGCTAACACTACGGTGGAGACGCGAGTGTTAACACTACGGTGGAGACGCGAGTGTTAACACTACGGTGGAGGCGCGAGTGTTAACACTACGGTGGAGACGCGAGTGTTAATAACACTACGGTGGAGACGCGAGTGTTAACACTACGGTGGAGGCGCGAGTGTTAACACTACGGTGGAGACGCGAGTGTTAATAACACTACGGTGGAGACGCGAGTGCTAACACTACGGTGGAGACGCGAGTGCTAACACTACGGTGGAGGCGCGAGTGTTAACACTACGGTGGAGGCGCGAGTGTTAACACTACGGTGGAGACGCGAGTGCTAACACTACGGTGGAGACGCGAGTGTTAACACTACGGTGGAGACGCGAGTGCTAACACTACGGTGAAGACGCGAGTGCTAACACTATAGTGGAGACGCGAGTGCTAACACTACGGTGGAGACGCGAGTGCTAACACTACGGTGGAGACGCGAGTGTTAACACTACGGTGGAGACGCGAGTGTTAACACTACGGTGGAGGCGCGAGTGTTAACACTACGGTGGAGACGCGAGTGTTAATAACACTACGGTGGAGACGCGAGTGCTAACACTACGGTGGAGACGCGAGTGCTAACACTACGGTGGAGGCGCGAGTGTTAACACTACGGTGGAGGCGCGAGTGTTAACACTACGGTGGAGACGCGAGTGTTAATAACACTACGGTGGAGACGCGAGTGCTAACACTACGGTGGAGACGCGAGTGCTAACACTACGGTGGAGACGCGAGTGTTAACACTACGGTGGAGAGGCGAGTGTTAACACTACGGTGGAGAGGCTAGTGCTAACACTACGGTGGAGAGGCGAGTGTTAACACTACGGTGGAGAGGCGAGTGCTAACACTACGGTGGAGAGGCGAGTGTTAACACTACGGTGGAGAGGCTAGTGCTAACACTACGGTGGAGAGGCGAGTGTTAACACTACGGTGGAGAGGCTAGTGCTAACACTACGGTGGAGAGGCTAGTGCTAACACTACGGTGGAGAGGCTAGTGCTAACACTACGGTGGAGAGGCTAGTGCTAACACTACGGTGGAGAGGCGAGTGTTAACACTACGGTGGAGAGGCTAGTGCTAACACTACGGTGGAGAGGCTAGTGCTAACACTACGGTGGAGAGGCGAGTGCTAACACTACGGTGGAGAGGCTAGTGCTAACACTACGGTGGAGAGGCTAGTGCTAACACTACGGTGGAGAGGCGAGTGCCAGATGGAGCGGGACAAGTCAGACACAGCAACACACTCTCACAGAACTCGCAATAATGTTTCAGGTATCAAAAAACCTTATTATATAACTCCTCATCCTCTTGTCTGGTCAAGGGCAAAATGCCGAGAAGACATATACATCAGTGCAAGCCTTTATCAGAGAACGTTTTGCTCACTCCCTCTCTCTATCATTACTACCTATAAAGGCTAGTTTCTCTCGTCAACTCCCAGGCCATCTTTAAAACAACTCTTCTCAAATTTGCTTTCGTGTGATACTGAACACGTGTGAACACAGAACGTAATGAAAGTGTTCTCATAGCTAATGTTTTCTAATGTGCTACTTTCTAGCACATAGTTAATGTTTTCTCATGTGCTACTTTCTAGCACATAGCTAATGTTTTCTCATGTGCTACTTTCTAGTACATAGCTAATGTTTTCTCATGTGCTACTTTCTAGCACATAGCTAATGTTTTCTCATGTGCTACTTTCTAGCACATAGCTAATGTTTTCTAATGTGCTACTTTCTAGCACATAGCTAATGTTTTCTCATGTGCTACTTTCTAGCACATAGCTAATGTTTTCTCATGTGCTACTGTCTAGTACATAGCTAATGTTTTCTCATGTGCTACTTTCTAGTACATAGCTAATGTTTTCTCATGTGCTACTTTCTAGTACATAGCTAATGTTTTCTCATGTGCTACTTTCTAGTACATAGCTAATGTTTTCTCATGTGCTACTTTCTAGCACATAGCTAATGTTTTCTCATGTGCTACTTTCTAGTACATAGCTAATGTTTTCTCATGTGCTACTTTCTAGTACATAGCTAATGTTTTCTCATAACTGGTTACTTGGAGGTTATTCCGGGGATCAACGCCCCCGCGGCCCGGTCCATGACCAGGCCTCCCGATGGATCAGGGCCTGATCAATTAGGCTGTTACTGCTGGCCGCACGCAGTCCAACGTACGAGCCACAGCCCGGCTGATCCGGCACTGACTTTACGTATCTGTCCAGCTCTCTCTTGAAGGCAGCCAGGGGCTTATTGGTAATTCCCCTAATGCTTGATGGGAGGCTGTTGAACAGTCTTGGGCCCCGGACACTTATGGTGTTTTCCCTTAGTGTACCAATGGCGCCCCTACTTTTTATTGGGGGCATTTTGCATCGCCTGCCCAGTGCTACTGTCTAGTATATAGCTAATGTTTTCTCATGTACTACTTCCTAGTACATAGCTAGTTTTCTCATATGCTCCTTTCTAGTACTTAGCTAGTGTTTTCTACACATTGTGCTTTAATTAATACTTCACCTGGACCACAGGACCGGTAGATCCCAATAAGCTTGAGGGAGAAGAGTCGTCTCATCACCAGGAGAACAAGAAGGACTCTGCCAAGGAGAAAAAGAGGAAAGGTAATCGGATGGGAGGTGGCACACCATCCTTCGCCATGAACAGCCGTGACCCCAACAACATTAATTCACACATCCAGGTCAGTCTCATTACATTAATGGTGTACAATGCCAACTAGTTGATGAATAAGACATATGTGCAACACCTGGGTGTCTGAAGGTGAGGGAGTGATTACCTCATCTTTCACTGTCTCTAATATATAATCTCTGTATTGAATTGAAAAAAAAGTGATTGGCAAAGCGTCTTCATAATGAAGATATTGAAGTGTTGTACACGTGTCTCGTTCACCAGGTCAGTCTGCAAGAAATGTGAGTTTTTTAATGGTAGTTGAGGAATGGTAGCCGTGCTGTTGTTGATTTTTCTGAGCACTTTATGGGCTTTTCAGAATACTGTAACTCTTTCGTAAGTAAGTAAGTAAGTAAGTAAATTTATTCAGGTATACACAATACAGTTACATAGAATTATCATACATAGCAGCATATGTGTAGAGAACCTGGGATAACCCAAAAAAGTCAGACAGAGTGACTTATTTCCATTGTTTAATGTTGTAATAGTTTTGTGAAAGAGGGGCGGTCGCTTATAACTATTTCTATACACTGTCTGGGGAAAGGAAGTTAATCAAGTTAGATCTAAGGAAGAGGAGGGTAGCTCTAATTATATGGATCGAGAGCCCTTCACTAGCATCTGTGTTTCTCATTGAAAGGAACTTGAGGTCAAAAAGCCAAGATATAAACTGCAATAAAGATAGTACTTCCAGAGAGAGAGGAGAGAATAAGCCAAGTGCAATGAACCATAAGTTGAAAATCAAGCTAAGGTGTTCTTTGATAAGCAAGACAATCGTTCAATCGTTCCATATATGTTAAGCAGTCATTGCGACTTGGTAAGCCTCAGAGTGGAGCAGTCTTCATTTACTCTAGTGAGTCTGGTGTAAGCATGTAAATACGCAGGGAAACACTCTAACACATTCCTCAACAATGAAGCCACGACCACAGGAAGCTAGGTATGGCCTCAGAAAAAATCTTGATAGATAGTTCACAAACGGAATTTGTAATCAGGTGAAGTTTTGATCCTTCCTGGGCTATTGGTACTCACAGAAAGGAGTGAAACATCGTATATTGTCATCACCAATTTGTGGGCTAGTTGTTAACTGTTCCAGCTACAGCATTCTTACTTATAGAATATAGCTCACTGGTTACCAGTGCTGCCCAACAATGCTGCCTATGTGAAATACAGAATATATTTTCAGGAGAGTGCAAGGCCGGGAACCTCGAGAGTGTTCCGGGGGTCAACGCCCCTGCGGCCCGGTCCATGACCAGGCTTCATGCATTGAAGTCCTCACGTTCACTGTCTGGAACTCCGAAATTGCTAGGAATCCAGTAAAAGATGACTTTTGGGTTTTTATCTAGATGCGAAGGACTAATAGTGGAAGAGTTTAGACTGCTAGCTCCACTCTGTGAGACAGGAACGATAGAAACAGTATGACAGCGACAGTGAGGGAGGGGGTGCTTATACTTATTTAGTAAAAATTATTGATTGGGGGGGGCAGACGCCCTTGAAAAATACGATTAGGATCCATCACCGCACACAGTAAGAACATCAGAGTAGTGCTGGAAAAGGCAACAGGCAGGTATATACACCAAGATGCGTATATACCTCAGTGAATATAAAGCATACTTTAATACCACTTTGGGGGGATTCAACGAGGAGAGGCAAAAGTTTAGGAAAATCAGTGAATTCCGACTTATATCACAGGGATCAGCAACGGTGAAGGTTTGAAATAAGAGACAAGAAGAACATACATACTGACTAGACAGTCTTGTGTGCATTGAGTAAAGTGACGTAAAACTGTGGAGGTCAGTCAGAACTGTATGGAAAACTGGCATAAACACTCCAAGAAAAACAAAGACCCAAAGTAGGATAGAGACAAATCAGAGAAACAAACCGCACTCTGATAACGTGAACAATTTAACACAAATATGTTGGATAGAGTGATTTGGCAAATCTTACAGCGGAACAGAAGCACCCATCCTTGCAATGACACATGGTAGTCTGGTGTGAGCAATGTCAGATAGTTTGCATGATCTCTCCCAAGTCTCGCATATAAATAAATCACCCATCCGTGAGAAAACTATGGGTGAGCTTGCTATAACCAGCACTGGGTAGTTAACCTGATCTGTCAAGCTTCGCAATATAGCGGCAAGCAAATTAAATACATTTTGACACTTTCAGCAGAAAATTTAAGTGTATTAACTGTAAAGAAGTTGGGGTTACAGTCTCCCACAAGGACTGCAGTCAGAACCCAAACAACCTTCGATGTAAACCTGATAACAGTCCTTTAATGGTAACTGAGGATGGGGCCATCCAGTCTACCACAGTCAGATCTGAGACTGAACCTCTGCAAAGTGTGCAAGAACCCCACCTCACTGCAAAGGATTCTGGTGATACCAGAATGCCATCACACACACCAGCTGTGGAGGAGCTAGCCATCCCTGCTAGCACATATGGAACTACTGGTCTGCCACTACAGATACCTATGGCTACACCTGAATATGGGGATGAGTTTGTCATTTCTCCCAATACACACAACTACAACAGTGATGAAACAGAGAACACTAATGTAACCATGGTACCTGTTAAGGTGATAGGTGTTAAAGAAAGCACTAACCCAGAAGTGCCATCCTCCGGAGAGGCATTGGATTCGTTAGACCTTCCTCATATTATAACAACTTTCCAGAAAAAAATTGAGCATCTTGAACAGATCCTGACAAGTTTAATAAATATATGTAATCAGGATGATGCTCTTGAGCATGGTGATGATGTCCAAAGTGCAGCAATCTCCGTTCAGCTTCCAGCAATTTGTGAGAAAGAAGCCCATAACTCTTGCCTTCAAGACTTGCCTTATCACTGGCTGCCAAAATGCCGAAAAATGCTTAAAAATAAAGGTCCTGAAGATAAAGACGTACAAACTATGCTATTTGCTCTTAAGTATCTGCACACTGTAGTCAAAGCATAATAGTTTTACCATCTTATGAGCAAGAGATTGTAATAACTCACTACAATGGATACATTACAAATCTTTTCATGGAACATTGCTTCCATCAGGAAGCGGTTGCCTGACTTACATCATATTAGTGCAACCAAGAATATTGATGTCATCTGTTTGCAGGAATGTAGATTGAAAGATGGAGCACCTCCACCAAACTTGCCTGGATATGCAGCTTATAACCTAAGGTCAACCAACTGTTGTGTGATGTATGTCAGAAAGAGCTTGCCACATTCACTCCTTTCCTTGCAGAGTCGAGTTAACATGCAGTATCATGGTGTCAAAGTATATGCAGGCGATTTTTCCATAAACATTTTTAATCTCTATGCCCCAGCGAACCAGCTTCGACCTGATGCTTTACCAGATCGCATTAATAGTGAACCTACCATCATTCTTGGAGATTTTAATGCCAGACATAAGAATATTGGTGGGTCTATAACAAACACCAATGGAACTAAACTAGTGAGATTGCTAAATGAGCATGATAATGTTCGAATTGTGGGCACTACTGAGCCTACTCACATATATGGTGGCATACTAGATCTGTGTCTTGGATTTAATACATCATATACGATGCATGACTCTGTCATAGTTGATGATCTTCTATCTGATCACTTCCCAAGACTAACAACTGTCAATCTTGATCACATCTCCAGCAATCAAGGAGCTAAATACAGAAGGAGGAAACTTATTCTCAAACCAGAACACAGACAACTTTATTAACCACTTGGATCAATGGTATAAGAATTACGAGCCCATTGGCACACAAAAATTTAATGATGATTTAATTACCACTATTGAGAGTGTTCTCACAGATCAAGTGGGCAGGAATAGGAAACAAAAACCCTCCACTATAAATAACAATAAAAACCAATGTAAATACTATAATGATCCACAGCTGCGCAATCTAACACATGCAGCTAGGAGGATTGGTAAAGCATACCGTGAATGTAGAACCCCAGACCTGCTCAGAACGTTCCAAGCTGCACTAACAAATGCAAGGAATAGAAAGGAAGAACTTAGGCAACAGGAATGGGAACAGTTTGTTAGTGGATTAAATAGGTCCACCCCTTTGAGTTTGGCTTGGAAAGGTATAAATAAAATAACCAGGAAAAAGACTGGCAATGTTGCTCATCCCTTTCCTCTTGAAAAAGCAAATGACCTCATAAATGACTGGTCCAAAACATCCAGGCATGAAAGCCTTCCATCTCATATTAGAAAAAATTTAGAGAGTACTTCTGAAGAAATGTTGAAACTGATTAATTTTATGAGCCAAAATATTGATGAGAGTGATTGCCTCTTTACCGAGTATGAATTAGATAATGCATTAACCAAAGGTCGATCAACTGCTCCTGGAGAGGATGGTATAACCTATGATATTCTCAGAACTCTAAGGCACGTGCCTGATAACCCTTTGTTGGCACTGTATAATCTCAGTTACATTGAGGGCGTTCTTCCTACTTCCTGGACCAATAGTCTCATTGTGCCTATCCCTAAGCCCCAACAGCCTGATACATTTAGGCCGATCTCCTTAACTAGTTGTCTTTGTAAAACTTTTGAAAGAATGATGCTTAACAGACTGTACTACAGAATCAGACATCAACTTTCCCCCTACCTCTATGGGTTCATGAAAGGTAAAAGTGTGCAGAACTGTATTTCCACCTTTCTCATTGCACACACCTCTACTAGTTTTACCACTTTTCTTGATCTAAAATCTGCATTTGATATTGCGAACAGAACCGTTATACTACATGAACTAGCCAAAATGAATATTGGTGGTAGCTTACTCTGCTGGATAATAGGATACCTGTCAAATAGAGTATCCTCTGTCCTTTACCAAGGCTTCAGAAGTGATTCTAAAGAAATGTCTTTAGGTACACTGCAGGGAGGAGTTCTTAGTCCCATGCTATTTAATATTCTGATTAATGCTCTCCTAAATGCTCTACCTGCCTCACCTAAACATATAGCTATAAGCTATGCTGATGATATCATGATCCATACAACAGGGCATAAGAAGATGAATACCATTCTTATGAAGTTCAAGCAATTTGTAATCGACTAGGCCTCATAATATCTTCCTCTAAAACAAAGATATTAACAAGCAAACGACATCCCCCACCCATCTATTTGCAGGGTGAAATCATTAGCTACGTTAAAACTTACAGATATCTTGGTGTAGATGTACCCTTTAACAAATCCACTATACCACAACTAAACAAGAAATGTAAAGCTAGGCTAAATGCTCTCAAAGCTGTTGCTGGCTACAATCCCAACTATGGTGCAAATGTGAGAATCGTGAGAATGATGTACATAGCCTATGTTAGGTCCTTAATTGATTATGCTGCTCCCATGTTGATATTAGCTAGAGAAAGTTCTCTCCGACCCTTGGAGTTAATGCAAAATGAAGCTCTCAGGATTATTCTTGGCTGTCCCAGATCTACAAAAGTTCTTAACATGAGGAAGGAGCTTGGTATTTCTAGTATCAGTGATAGGATTGTTGAAATTAACACTGTACTCGGTATTAGAATGTTGAGAAACGAACCAGACACTGTCACAGTGAATCTTACCAAGTGTCTAGAGGTAAATACACACAGATCTAAATGGATTGTGAAAACGTGCAATTGCATTAAGTTTTATAACCTGCATGAACTGTATCACTGTAGGCAACAAGAGCATTTCACCCCTCCATGGAAGATGTGTTCATTTAATATCACATACCTACAAGTCCCTCCCAAGAAGCTCATTGCTAGTAATCCCTTCCTTAAATCTCTTGTTAGAGCAACTGCTCAAGAAGAAATTTCTCACCTAGCTGGTAGTAACAAGTTATCACAAGTTATATACACTGATGGATCTAAACAGGAGTCTTCTGGCAGGGCTGCATCTGCTCTTGTTGCCACCTCCCTAGTTAAGAACGATAATAAATTTGTTGAGTTAGGCATAAGAATTAACAACTGGGCGTCTACACTGCAACTGAATTGTTTGCAATCCTAATGGCGCTAAAGCTAACCTATGACACTGAGCTTGACTCTATCATCATTACTGATTCTATGTCATCATTGAAGGCTCTTGGCTCATATAATGACTCCAACAACATGCTCATTGGGGAAGCCAGGTATAGATACTCAAAAATTAGGGACAAAGGAATTAATGTACAATTGCTATGGATCCCATCACACATTGGATTACTCCTTCATGATAAAGTTGATATGTTAGCCAAGAAGAGTATCGAGAAGGAGAATGTAGAATATAACTTTGGTATAACTGTGTCTAGCATTAGGAATAATATTAGGAGAGAAGTAAATAATGAAAATGATTGTTATAGGAATGCAGTTAGAAGCCTGAGTAGATCTATAACCCACTATGATAACATGAACGTAGATAAGTATGTTTATGGAGCAACTTGCAATGTGAACAGACTGACTGATGTTGTAGTGGCCAGGCTTAGGCTTGGTTACAAGTACTTCTGGCAGTTTGGGAGACACACAGATGATGATCAAACTAAATGTAAATTATGTGATCAGGCATATGGTCACTCTCTTGAACACTATGTGCTTAATTGTCCACTTATTGAGGAATACAGAGACAGACAGTATAATAACCTATGTGACATGTCAAGATATCTTATTAATGAAAATAAGATACCAGATATACTAAGCAAATTTCCTAAATTTGCTTGTAACAGATAAGTGAACTATAGATATGTAGATATAAATCCATATGTATTCCTGTTAACCCTTTGGGGCCTAGTTCCTAGGCCTTTTGTGTATCCATATGCTCTCGCGCTACCGTCCACAGGATGGATATGGGGTGCACAATAAACTAGCCACTTCGGTGGCAAAATCTAAAATCTCTAATGAACCCAGGTTATTGTTAATTTTCAAGGAAACAAAAAAACCATTGTGTGAAGAAACTGTCAGTATCTGCTAAGTTTATATAGACACAGGGACACACAAGTTCAATCAACATACATAGTGTAAATTACCTAGGATAACCCCCCCCCCCAAAAAAAAAAATAAAAGTCAAAATGACTTATGGCTGGGAGAATCCAAATGCTGGGCAAAACATATCCTCACACTGAGCTGTATATTTTTTTATTATTATATCAATAATCTCAAGTGTTAATCCTCCTGGTAACTTTTATATTGTCTGCAATACATGTATTTAAAAAAAATAATCACTAGAACACTTTTTTTAAGACCCCATGACTTTTTTTTACATACTTTCTACACTGCTACGGTTATACTATCGTAATCTTCTTTATAAAAAAATCTGCTAATAAAAACAAGTGAAAATATTTCACCCACCCATATTCTGTTTAAGTAAATAACCGGCACATTCGAGAAAAACTTATGACTATGTTTCAGTCAGACTTGGACCATTAACTAATCCAAGTGGGACCGAAACGTCGTTCAAAGTTTCTTTCTTCCATGTGCGGGTTAATTGTGTATTGTCCGTCATGGTATTGTGTCTTTTTATTCTTTATTTTCTGTTTCTTGAATGCCTAACTTCTCTCTTTAACATCCTTTGGTTTTACACTAATTATTATTTTGGAGCAGGGCGGAGTTCCATTTTTTCATTTGACTCCTAAATTATTATTATAGGGAAGCGCTAAACCTGTACAGCTCATACACTGCCTGGGTAATGGGAGGTAATCAGTGTTTTTTGCCTACTAAATCACACCGAATTTTAGCTCTTGAAAGACCTCTCTCTCTTCTCCCCAAATACATTAACTGGAGTTTACCTGGAGAAGGTTTTGGGGGTCAACGCCCCCACGGCTCAGTCTGAGACCAGGCCTCATGGTGGATCAGGGTCTGCATATAACATTATCAGAACCTACAAGTTTTACTACCTCTACTTCTGTCTAAAACTGCCTTTCTACCTGCAGTGTGCAAGAGATTACTCCTTACAAATAATATTTTGTGGTTGACAGATCCAGTGGGATGATATCATCGCGGAGCCGGAGGGACTGAGGACCCCTGACGCCTGCTGGAACTGTGCTAATCGCTGCTATGACAGAACCGAAGAGTGCTGCTATGTTTTCCTCGTTATCATCTTCGCTCCATTCATTGCATTCGCCAATGGGTGTCAGTTTGCCTGTCTAGCCTTCAACGTAAGTGTGGAGGAGACTAAGCATAGTAGAGGAAAGGAATATTCATTAATGTAAGTGTGGAGGAGACTAAGGCTAGATTAGGAAGGTAATATTCATCGTGAGGTGTATATAGTGTGAAGGCATTGAATTTGCACACTCTTGACAGACAAACTACAGTGGACCCCCGGTTAACGATATTTTTTCACTCTAGAAGTATGTTCAGGTGCCAGTACTGACCGAATTTGTTCCCATAAGAAATATTGTGAAGTAGATTAGTCCATTTCAGACCCCCAAACATACACGTACAAACGCACTTACATAATTGGTCACATTCGGAGGTAATCGTTATGCGGGGGTCCACTGTATATTATGATGAAAGTGGGAGAGCAGTAGGACACAGGGTAACAGTGGACCTAAAAGAATACAGCCTAAATGGAATAAAATTTAGGCAACACACAAAAATAGATTAATGTAACAAGATTTAATTAATAAATAAATTAATCTTTTTCTTGAATTACAAGACATGGGAGTGCGGTAGAGTTCCATACTGAAACTCCGAAAAAAAAATTAAAATTCCCTGCATCATCTCGTGACATAATGTATCCTGGACTCCACTGTGATACACATGGTTGTGGGCCTTATCAACAAACAACCTAGTTAACTAATGATTCTTAGGTATCAATGTAGGATGTACAGTACTTTTTTGACAGAGAGGAATTCTGAATCCCTTCTCTACACTGTTCTCTTTTGAATGACAAGTTACTTACCTTATCAATGTTGATAGATGAAGTATTCAGGATAGATACTATGTAAGAGCATTGTAACCTTAGGTGCTGTTCACATGTGGATGTCAGACCAAACTGACTCTCCTTCACCTCCACATTATTATTATAATCATGGAAGAGCGCTAAACCCATAGGATTATACAGCGCATGTGGGGGGATATGGAAGACATTCAGGGAACTCGAGCACCTATCCAATTCCCTAGATCAAGAGCCCCTCACCAGCATCAAGGAACCTCCCTTGAGGGGTTCATTTCCACAATAGCAGGAATTTAGTAGCATTACATTAAGGGTCTTTATATTTATATCCATAATTTCAAAACTACGAAATATCGGTAATTTTTTGCCAATTTATACAATATTAGAATGCGTTTACGTTATTCATGTTAAAATAAACAGCTTAACTGTGCACATCATGATGTTCCTCATTTAGGCTCGTTCACTTATGCATGATGGCCAGAAGGGTCAAAATATACATTTGTTAATACACAGAAAGTCCATGAGCAGGTACTGTTTTATGCATGGGAATGTGTTGACATATAACCTGTAATGTGACATATTATTTGTATTCATGGGAAAGCGTCTAAGCTGTAAGGGTCACAGCACCTTGGAATGGTATATATTTAGATTTGATCTTAGAAAGATGGTAACTACATTTCCTTGGCTCCAAAGCCTTCATCAGCATCAAGATATGCCTCTCAGAGGGGCAGAGTAATACTACCATCATTCATATATCAAGTCTTTTTTTATTATAGATTACATTACGATATCCGAAATATTGCAAATTAACATAAGAATTTCAAATTAAGCTTTTCTCGGTATTGGTATTTCTAATCAGCAGACATTTCCCATATAAATAAATCACACAAGTTGCCTATGGACAAATCTTACTGAGAAATCTCTAAGAAAGTTTCTCTAGGTACAGGTACACACAAATACAGTAACACAATTATCATCCATAGTAACATATGTGTAAATTGCCTAGGACAACCCAGGAAAAGTCACAGTGACTTATTTCCAGGAGATTTGTCCTGTGATCGAGCCACGAAGACCACAATCTTCAGAACCATCAACAAGTAATGTATACACATAATAACCATATATCTAATATTACCCTTCACTGCAAAAGAAAAATATCTGACCAAAACCATCCTCTCCTAACAGCAAGTGTGGTGTGTTGGACCGTGTTTGCGATGCTGGAAGATCAATTGTGCCACCATCAGGAAGTACTGGGAGACATGTCTGGTTGCACTCTGCAGTCCAGTGGCTGAGATGTGTGGCTTGATCTTCTCCAAGGCTTATGTGCGCTACCAGAGGCTCCCGGATGGCAGTGCTACTCAAAGTAGCGACTATTTCAATGTTTGAACTCTGGTCTCGCTACTGCAGAAGGTCGCTTTAGGGAAGCTGTGGACGAATGTCGGCCAAACCCTACTTGATGACGAGGACCACCAGCTACTAAGAAATACAAAAATAATACTTTGGAAAGAAAATATACAGTTGTGCAGGGAAAAATGTTTACTAATATAACAAATTGGTCCATTACTGCAGTTAATTTAATCAACATGATCAATGTAACTTCTGATGTATATATTTCCGATGCAACACTGAAATGGATTTTGCATTCTTAAGACGGAACAGATTATTTATAACAGACTAAGCTTAATATACAGTTTGGTCTTGTAATATGCTCTGTACACTGCTATACTAGACCAAGCTTAAAACACACTTTGGTCTATGATAGCCGCTGGATACATAAGCATTACTCATGTTCCTGTGTTTCCACTCGCTGTATTAAAGGAAACATCTAAGATAATGTAGGCTATTGATAGAGTTGCATACATTATTTTGTGAAATTTATGAATTTTATATTAAATTTTTGTATCTAGTATTGATCATCCAGTCTTTACTTATAAAATAAAGAATATTTTACTTGGATCAGAATGTCGTACTGCTACAGTAGTAAAGAAAAAAATTCCTGAACAAGAATTTTTTGGAAAATAACGTTTCACTCTGTGTAATGCTTTATCAAGTCATAGACAAGGAGGAACGTTGCATCAGTAAACGCTTGTTCTGCAACACGTCTTTACTATTTGACTTGCATAACCAACAGTTAGTAGATTTTGGGTTACACTCATAATACATACTAGTAAACATGGAGGACAGTAAAAAAAGAAAAGCATTTATTTATTAATGTTTAGTTTCCATATTAACATTTTCTTCCTTTTATGTCGTTTTAAAACTCAATCCACCATTGACTCATTATATTTTAATATATTCTCTCTTTTTAATACTGTTTTTGTCAGAATAGATTTATAGCAGTGGAAGCAGGTTGCAAATGTCTTTTGTTGATGCTAAGTAAAACATGCAATAGTAGAGAATAAAAGCCAGAGTACCCTTAGTTATGTAAACTACACACGTTCCTGTTCATGTAAAACGGCAAAGGTGGATGGGCTACCTTTTTTAATCTGCTTTCTCCTGGTACTGTATCTACTCAATGTTTCTATATAATTCTCCTCCTTACAAGGGCAATGGTTAAAGATCCATCCTCATCCTTACAAGGGCTATAGTGAAGATCCTTCCCTAACCTTACAAGGGCTATAGTTAAAAGATGCTTCCTCATTCTTACAAGGGCTAGTTATAGATCCTTCCTCATCCTTACAAGGGCTAGCTATAGCTCCTTCCTCATCCTTACAAGGGCTAGCTATAGATCCTTCCTCATCCTTACAGGGGCTAGTTATAGATCCTTCCTCATCCTTACAGGGGTGATAGATAAAGATCCTTCCTCATCCTTACAAGGGCTATTAAAGATCCTTCCTCATCCTTACAAGGGCTATAAAGATCTTCATCCATACAAGGGATATAGTTAAAGATATTTCCTCTCCTTACCAGTACTAAGTATTATCCTTTCCTTACCAGTACTAAGTATTATCCTTTCCTTACCAGTACTAAGCATGACCAAGAACGGACCATTAGACCAGCTCGCTTCCACTGCGTAAATATTGCACAGTTATAGAAGATTAATGTGCCCTCCAGATGCATTTGAGACAAAAAAAAATTATTTTTACACAAAAATCACAATGTTGTGATTTGTATTCATGTACAAACTTATTTAAGTGTGTGTGTGTGTGTGTGATGTGTGTTACACTTAGAATGATAATTACTTGTAGTAATAGTAGACATAGTTTCTTATATATCTGTCTAATATATATATATATATATATATATATATATATATATATATATATATATATATATATATATATATATATATATATATTATATACCATCTGTGATGTAACTACAGGATAGCGAGATTAGAATCTCGTTATTTTCATTCATGTTATTGTTCACAGTTATGCTCTCCCTTTCCTTGGATCCAAGCTGATTACCTTGCATGCCTATATGCTACTTTAGTGCTTCACCACTAATATAACATAATCAGGAATTCTAAAAATATTTACTCTTAGATATGTATACATATACTAATTTTCGTGATAGCTGTATTCTCACGGCTATTATTATTATTATTCACTGGAAGCCCTGAAACCTTGAGGGTCATTACAGCACCTGGGGAATGGAAGGTAATCAGCTGTGAGCCAAGGAAATGTAAAGGAACTCAGATTCTTTGGATCAAGAACTTTTCAATGGTGCAACACCAGTTGTTAGAGGCTCCTAGAGTGTTAGTGTATCTTAGTGTAATACAGTTATGTGTTAACTCTTGTGCTGGTGAGAATGTCACCATTATGTGAACTAATGTGTAATGTTGGTAGGTCATGTTTTGTTAATTGTGTCTTAACAGCAGGGTACTATTATGAAGTAATTTGATACATTAATTATGTATTTAGAATCCCTTACACTGTGATATAGCACATACAGGCAGGTCCTGCTCATACAGCAGGTTAGGTTCCGGACTACTGCTGTAAAGCGAAAATCACTGTAAGTGAAACATAGCCTTTTTTTCACTTTCAAATGCATAAAAAAGTCTGGTAACATGTTTACACTATAATATAGCCTCTCTTCACTTAACGACAGAGTCGGTAAATGAATTTAACGCTAAGTGAGGAGCATACTATAATGGTAGTGGGTTTGTGTCAACCATCTTTGATATTGTTATAATGTCATTTTTGCACTATTTATAACATATCTGTTTTTTTTTTAAATGTTTATACAGTAGTGTACTGTATATTGTAATAAACAGGATAGAGGATATCAGCTCTAATATACATTATTTAGGCATGCATACTGGTCAGAGAGTCTGTTGTAAGTCTGAGGCGTTGGTAAACGAGTACATAGCTAAGCGAGGAGAGGCTGTATATTAAGTGAGCAATAGAGCTAGGCCTAAAAATTTATATATAGTTACACACATTACTTAAAATATTTTCATCCTTAGTTTATAGTGAATGGTGAATATGTTTATTGTAGGAAGTCTGAATTAATGAAAAATTGGTATAATCAAGAAATGTTGCATTTACAAAATGCTGTAAACTGAAGTGCTGTAAAATGGGGCCGGCCTTTATGTATGTATGTATGTATGTATGTGTATACAGTGGTCCCTCGTTGTTTGTAATTAATCCGTTCCTGGAGCCGTTACTATAAACGAAATTTACGATTTACGAATCAATTTTTCCCATAAGAAATAATGTAAATACAATTAATCCGTTCCTGACACCCAGAAGTATTAAAACAAACAAAATTTTAACATGAAATATACATGTAGTACATAAACAATACAATGGGAAATGATGAATGAAACATTAACAGCATAACACTTACCTTTATTGGAGATTCTTCTTAGTGTATGGGAGACTGGAGGAGGAGAGAGAGTGGATTGTTTATAGTTTGGAAGGGGAATCCCCTTCCATCAACACCTCAGGTACCATTTGCTTTTCTGGGGTTGCTTCTCTTCTCTGTTTCTTAATGCCACTAGGACCACCTTGAGAGTCACTGGAGTCCTGTCTCACAAAATAGCTGTGGAGAGAGCTCTGTTTCTGGCGTCTCTTTAACACTTCCCTAAAATGGCCCAAGACTTTGTCACTGTACATGTTGCCAACCTGGCTTGCAACAACCTTGTTAGGGTGATGTTTCTCCATAAAGCTTTCCATCTTACCCCACATAGTAAAAATCTCTTTAATTTCTGAAGAAGGCACCTTCTTCCATCTCTCTTCCTCCTCCTCTGCAGCAAGATTCTGAGCTGCGATGTGTTGCTCTTCCTGCTGAAGCTCTTGCAGCTCCTCAGTGGTGAGCTCTTCATTGTGGTCTTCCACCAATTCTTCCACATCCTCCAAACTCACATCCAACCCCATGGAACTCCCCAGTGCCACAATTGATTTTACAACAGACATAGGCTCATTAGGGTCAGTCCCAAATCCTTCAAAATCCCTCTTGTCAACACAATCTGGCCACAATTTTCTCCAGGCAGAGTTCAAAGTCCTGGTAGTCACTCCCTCCCAAGCCATACCTATAAGGGTTATGCAGTGGAGGATGCTGAAGTGTTCTCTCCAAAATTCCCTTAGGGTCAAGTGAGTGTCTGTGGTCACAGTCAAGCACCTGTGAAACATTGCTTTTGTGTAGAGTTTTTTAAAGTTTGCAATAACCTGCTGGTCCATGGGTTGGAGGAGAGGAGTGGTATTCGGGGGCAAAAACTTTACTGTGATGAACCCAAACTCCTCGAAAATTAGGTCATCCAAGTTTGGAGGATGAGCAGGTGCATTGTCCATTACTAGCACGCACTTGAGATCCAATTTCTTTTCCAGGAGATACTCCTTCACACTAGGGCCAAACACTTCATTGAACCACTCGACGAAAATTTCCCTCGTGACCCATGCCTTACTATTAGATTTCCAAAACACACACAATTTACTCTTCATAGCATTGTTTTTCCTGAACACACTGGGATTTTCAGAATGGTACACTAGTAATGGCTTCACTTTGAAATCCCCACTAGCATTAGTGCAGAACATTAGCGTCAGCCTGTCTTTCATAGGCTTATGTCCTGGCATTGCCTTTTCCTCTTGTGTAATGAAGGTCCTCTTTGGCATTTTCTTCCAAAAGAGGCCTGTTTCGTCACAATTGAACACTTGTTCAGGTTTCAGTCCTTCACTGTTTATGTACTCTTGGAATTCATGCACATATTTTTCAGCCGCCTTGTGGTCCGAACTGGCAGCCTCACCATGCCTTACCACACTGTGTATGCCAGTACGGTTCTTAAATCTCTCAAACCAGCCTTTGCTGGCCTTAAATCCACTCACTTCACCACTATTTGCAGGCAATTTCTTTACCAAATCTTCATGCAACTGCTTAGCCTTTTCACAAATAAACGAAGTCATAAGAGTATCTCCTGCTAATTGTTTCTCATTTATCCACACCAATAATAACTTCTCAACCTCTTCCAGTACTGGTGATCTCATTTTTGTCAGCATAGTTACTCCCATTGCAACAACAGCATCCTTTATTTCATTTTTCTTGGCCACTATGGAACATAAGGTTGTGTAGGGTTTCTTATACATCCTGGACAGTTCGGCCACACTTGTACCACTTTCATATTGTTCAATGATGGTTTTCTTAAATTCAATCGTATTTCTCACCTTCTTTACCACAGGCTTGGCACTAGGAGCTTTCTTTGGAGCCATGGTAGCTGATTTAGTACTTGCAAGCACTAAAATAAATGGAATATTATGAAATATTTCGCTGGAGCACGCGAGGGGACCTTCGCTCACTGGTAAACAATGCCAGACTGGCTGCCGCCCTGGCCCACGCCGTGCGTATGCGTCCCGGACGAACTACGACTCACGAGTCAACCTATGAAAAGCGAGTCCATGTTTATACGAAAATACCCCTATGATTGGCGAATTTTACGATTGCCGGGAACTACGAAAAGCGGGGGACCACTGTATATATATATATATATATTATATATATATATATATATATATTATATATATATATAATATATATATATATATATATATATATATATATATATATATATATATATTATATATATATATATATATATATATATATATATATATATATATATATATATATATATATATATATATATATATATATATATATATATATATATATATATTATATATATATATATATATATATATATATATATATATATATATATATATATATATATATATATATATAGTTTTTATTGCATTTATGGATTTAGAAAAGGCATATGATAGAGTGGATAGAGGAGCAATGTGGCAGATGTTGCAAGTATATGGAATAGGTGGTAAGTTATTAAATGCTGTAAAGAGTTTTTATGAGGATAGTGAGGCTCAGGTTAGGGTGTGTAGAAGAGAGGGAGACTACTTCCCGGTAAAAGTAGGTCTTAGACAGGGATGTGTAATGTCACCATGGTTGTTTAATATATTTATAGATGGGGTTGTAAAGGAAGTAAATGCTAGGGTGTTTGGGAGAGGGGTGGGATTAAATTATGGGGAATCAAATTCAAAATGGGAATTGACACAGTTACTTTTTGCTGATGATACTGTGCTTATGGGAGATTCTAAAGAAAAATTGCAAAGGTTAGTGGATGAGTTTGGGAATGTGTGTAAAGGTAGAAAGTTGAAAGTGAACATAGAAAAGAGTAAGGTGATGAGGGTGTCAAATGATTTAGATAAAGAAAAATTGGATATCAAATTGGGGAGGAGGAGTATGGAAGAAGTGAATGTTTTCAGATACTTGGGAGTTGACGTGTCGGCGGATGGATTTATGAAGGATGAGGTTAATCATAGAATTGATGAGGGAAAAAAGGTGAGTGGTGCGTTGAGGTATATGTGGAGTCAAAAAACGTTATCTATGGAGGCAAAGAAGGGAATGTATGAAAGTATAGTAGTACCAACACTCTTATATGGGTGTGAAGCTTGGGTGGTAAATGCAGCAGCGAGGAGACGGTTGGAGGCAGCGGAGATGTCCTGTTTAAGGGCAATGTGTGGTGTAAATATTATGCAGAAAATTCGGAGTGTGGAAATTAGGAGAAGGTGTGGAGTTAATAAAAGTATTAGTCAGAGGGCAGAAGAGGGGTTGTTGAGGTGGTTTGGTCATTTAGAGAGAATGGATCACAGTAGAATGACATGGAAAGCATATAAATCTATAGGGGAAGGAAGGCGGGGTAGGGGTCGTCCTCGAAAGGGTTGGAGAGAGGGGGTAAAGGAGGTTTTGTGGGTAAGGGGCTTGGACTTCCAGCAAGCGTGCGTGAGCGTGTTAGATAGGAGTGAATGGAGACGAATGGTACTTGGGACCTGACGATCTGTTGGAGTGTGAGCAGGGTAATATTTAGTGAAGGGATTCAGGGAAACCGGTTATTTTCATATAGTCGGACTTGAGTCCTGGAAATGGGAAGTACAATGCCTGCACTTTAAAGGAGGGGTTTGGGATATTGGCAGTTTGGAGGGATATGTTGTGTATCTTTATATGTTTATGCTTCTAGACTGTTGTATTCTGAGCACCTCTGCAAAAACAGTGATAATGTGCGAGTGTGGTGAAAGTGTTGAATGATGATGAAAGTATTTTCTTTTTGGGGATTTTCTTTCTTTTTTGGGTCACCCTGCCTCGGTGGGAGACGGCCGACTTGTTTAAAAAAAAAAAAAAAAAAAAATATATATTATATATATACAGTGGACCCCCGCTTAACGATCACCTCCAAATGCGACCAATTATGTAAGTGTATTTATGTAAGTGCGTTTGTACGTGTATGTTTGGGGGTCTGAAATGGACTAATCTACTTCACAATATTCCTTATGGGAAAAAATTCGGTCAGTACTGGCACCTGAACATACTACTGGAATGAAAAAAGTTCGTTAACCGGGGGTCCACTGTATATATATATATATATTATATATATATATATATATTATATATATATATATATATATATATATATATATATATATTATATATATATATATATATATATATATATATATATATATATATATATATATATATATTATATATATATATATATATATATATATATATATATTATATATATATATATATATTATATATATATATATATATATATATAATATATATATATATATATATATATATATTATATATATATATATATATATATATATATATTATATATATATATATATATATATATATTATATATATATATATATATATATATATGA
The DNA here is from genome assembly GCF_038502225.1 of Cherax quadricarinatus. NCBI lineage: Eukaryota > Metazoa > Arthropoda > Malacostraca > Decapoda > Parastacidae > Cherax > Cherax quadricarinatus. The sequence goes on from NC_091351.1 coordinate 10,604,593, forward strand.
TTGAACTTTGATTGATTGAACTTTGTATAGAAAGGGGTTTAGTTATAGGTAATACATATTTTAAGAAAAAGAGGATAAATAAGTATACACGATATGATGTAGGGCGAAATGACAGTAGTTTGTTGGATTATGTATTGGTAGATAAAAGACTGTTGAGTAGACTTCAGGATGTACATGTTTATAGAGGGGCCACAGATATATCAGATCACTTTCTAGTTGTAGCTATACTGAGAGTAAAAGGTAGATGGGATACAAGGAGAATAGAAGCATCAGGGAAGAGAGAGGTGAAGGTTTATAAACTAAAAGAGGAGGCAGTTAGGGTAAGATATAAACAGCTATTGGAGGATAGATGGGCTAATGAGAGCATAGGCAATGGGGTCGAAGAGGTATGGGGTAGGTTTAAAAATGTAGTGTTAGAGTGTTCAGCAGAAGTTTGTGGTTACAGGAAAGTGGGTGCAGGAGGGAAGAGGAGCGATTGGTGGAATGATGATGTAAAGAGAGTAGTAAGGGAGAAAAAGTTAGCATATGAGAAGTTTTTACAAAGTAGAAGTGATGCAAGGAGGGAAGAGTATATGGAGAAAAAGAGAGAAGTTAAGAGAGTGGTGAAGCAATGTAAAAAGAGAGCAAATGAGAGAGTGGGTGAGATGTTATCAACAAATTTTGTTGAAAATAAGAAAAAGTTTTGGAGTGAGATTAACAAGTTAAGAAAGCCTAGAGAACAAATGGATTTGTCAGTTAAAAATAGGAGAGGAGAGTTATTAAATGGAGAGTTAGAGGTATTGGGAAGATGGAAGGAATATTTTGAGGAATTGTTAAATGTTGATGAAGATAGGGAAGCTGTGATTTCGTGTATAGGGCAAGGAGGAATAACATCTTGTAGGAGTGAGGAAGAGCCAGTTGTGAGTGTGGGGGAAGTTCGTGAGGCAGTAGGTAAAATGAAAGGGGGTAAGGCAGCCGGGATTGATGGGATAAAGATAGAAATGTTAAAAGCAGGTGGGGATATAGTTTTGGAGTGGTTGGTGCAATTATTTAATAAATGTATGGAAGAGGGTAAGGTACCTAGGGATTGGCAGAGAGCATGCATAGTTCCTTTGTATAAAGGCAAAGGGGATAAAAGAGAGTGCAAAAATTATAGGGGGATAAGTCTGTTGAGTGTACCTGGTAAAGTGTATGGTAGAGTTATAATTGAAAGAATTAAGAGTAAGACGGAGAATAGGATAGCAGATGAACAAGGAGGCTTTAGGAAAGGTAGGGGGTGTGTGGACCAGGTGTTTACAGTGAAACATATAAGTGAACAGTATTTAGATAAGGCTAAAGAGGTCTTTGTGGCATTTATGGATTTGGAAAAGGCGTATGACAGGGTGGATAGGGGGGCAATGTGGCAGATGTTGCAAGTGTATGGTGTAGGAGGTAGGTTACTGAAAGCAGTGAAGAGTTTTTACGAGGATAGTGAGGCTCAAGTTAGAGTATGTAGGAAAGAGGGAAATTTTTTCCCAGTAAAAGTAGGCCTTAGACAAGGATGTGTGATGTCACCGTGGTTGTTTAATATATTTATAGATGGGGTTGTAAGAGAAGTAAATGCGAGGGTTTTGGCAAGAGGCGTGGAGTTAAAAGATAAAGAATCACACACAAAGTGGGAGTTGTCACAGCTGCTCTTTGCTGATGACACTGTGCTCTTGGGAGATTCTGAAGAGAAGTTGCAGAGATTGGTGGATGAATTTGGTAGGGTGTGCAAAAGAAGAAAATTAAAGGTGAATACAGGAAAGAGTAAGGTTATGAGGATAACAAAAAGATTAGGTGATGAAAGATTGAATATCAGATTGGAGGGAGAGAGTATAGAGGAGGTGAACGTATTCAGATATTTGGGAGTGGACGTGTCAGCGGATGGGTCTATGAAAGATGAGGTGAATCATAGAATTGATGAGGGAAAAAGAGTGAGTGGTGCACTTAGGAGTCTGTGGAAACAAAGAACTTTGTCCTTGGAGGCAAAGAGGGGAATGTATGAGAGTATAGTTTTACCAACGCTCTTATATGGGTGTGAAGCGTGGGTGATGAATGTTGCAGCGAGGAGAAGGCTGGAGGCAGTGGAGATGTCATGTCTGAGGGCAATGTGTGGTGTGAATATAATGCAGAGAATTCGTAGTTTGGAAGTTAGGAGGAGGTGCGGGATTACCAAAACTGTTGTCCAGAGGGCTGAGGAAGGGTTGTTGAGGTGGTTCGGACATGTAGAGAGAATGGAGCGAAACAGAATGACTTCAAGAGTGTATCAGTCTGTAGTGGAAGGAAGGCGGGGTAGGGGTCGGCCTAGGAAGGGTTGGAGGGAGGGGGTAAAGGAGGTTTTGTGTGCGAGGGGCTTGGACTTCCAGCAGGCATGCGTGAGCGTGTTTGATAGGAGTGAATGGAGACAAATGGTTTTTAATACTTGACGTGCTGTTGGAGTGTGAGCAAAGTAACATTTATGAAGGGATTCAGGGAAACCGGCAGGCCGGACTTGAGTCCTGGAGATGGGAAGTACAGTGCCTGCACTCTGAAGGAGGGGTGTTAATGTTGCAGTTTAAAAACTGTAGTGTAAAGCACCCTTCTGGCAAGACAGTGATGGAGTGAATGATGGTGAAAGTTTTTCTTTTTCGGGCCACCCTGCCTTGGTGGGAATCGGCCGGTGTGATAATAATAAATAAATATAATAAATATATATTATATATATATATAATATATTATATATATATATAATATATTATATATATATATATATATATAATATATTATATATATATATAATATATTATATATATATATATATATATATATATATATATATATATATATATATATATATATATATATATATATATATATATATATATATATATATATATTATATATATATATATATATATATATATATATATATATATATATATATATATATATATATATATATATATATATATATATATTATATATATATATATATATATATATATATATATATATATATATATATATATATATATATATTATATATATATATTATATATATATATATATATATATATATATATATATATATATATATATATATATATATATATATATATATATATATATATATATATATATATATATATATATATATATATATATATATATATATATATATATATATACACACGTATATGCATGCAGTAAGATCACAGTAAACAGGTGATTTCATAATATGCAAAACAACCACTGTGAAAGAATAGAGAAATTCTATTCTATAAACTTTACTGTTGAGTTTGAAGAAAATAACTCATTGCCTTTTCTAGATGTTTTAATTATTAAGGGTAATAATGAATTAAAATTTAAAATTTACAGAAAACCTACAAATAACTGTTCCTATGTCCACTATTATTCCTCGCATCAAGATAGAGTCAAACTGTCTGTTTTCTCTTCAATGTTTTTGAGAGCTTTACGTATTTGTAGTCCAGAGTTCATAGATGAGGAAATATCCAAAATTTATGAAATAGCTAATGATTTGAAATACCCAAGAAAAGTAATTGATAAATCTTTTAAAATTGTTAGAAATACTTTTCACAATCCAAAAAGGGACAACCAACCTTATTCAACTAAAAATATGTTGGTTCTCCCTTACTATGAAAACTTGGTTGTTATGCCTTCTCTTCTTAAGACTTTTAATATCAAAGTTGTATTTAAAAATCTTGATACAGTAAAAAAAATTTTGATGAAGAATTCCCCCCAAATTGCTGACGGATGTGTCTATAAGATTCCTTGTCAAATTTGCGATAAAGTTTATTATGGTCAAAGTGGTAAAAGTCTCGAACTAAGATTAAAACAACATAAATATAGCATTAGAACTGGACAAGATTCCAATGCTCTATTTATTCATGTGAGAGATTTTAACCATCCAATTGATCTTCAAAAAGTTGAGAAAGTTGTATCAAGCAAGTAAATGGTCGACAGGAATATAATTGAATCTTGTTTCATAAAAAGCAGTTTTGACAATAATATATTTCCTTTGGTTTATATAAATTAGATCCATTTATAATTAATAGAATTTGGGAAGAATTTAATACATTGGACAAATAATAAATTTTAAAATTCTTAATTCTTGGGTAGAATAGTTTGTTAGTGGGTTGTGTGAAGGACCTGTCTAGTTGGGCCAGCGGACCTGCTGCAGTGTTCCCTTTCTTGTGAGTCGCACGTCAAGTGTTGCTTTGTTGTGGGATGTGATAGTGAGGTGTGGTCTAGACCCTTTATATACCTTCCTTTGATGCATTACTTTTATTGTTCCTTGATAATGTGAGTAGTCACGAAAGCACTTCGAATTTCTCTATTCTTTCACAGTGGTTGTTTTGCATATATATATATATATATATATATATATATATATATATATATATATATATATATATATATATATATATATATATATATATAATGTATATATATATATATATATATATATATATATACAGTAGGGCCCCGCTTTACGGCGTTCCTCTAATACGGTCATTTCAAATTATGACCAAAACTCGCTATATGGCTCCCCCCACCTGACTTTCTAATACGGTCACCGTGCCCCACCCTGTTTACATTCTCTGTGAGCTCAATAAGCACCAAGTCTCTCCATTTTATCTGGAAACTCCAAAATTTCAAGTGTTTTTAAAAGTTATTTGATATTTTATATATACTCTGATAATTATACTTATGTATACCTGTACCTAAATAAACTTACACACTATGCTGGCATGCAGGTACACATTAAAATCAGTAAGAGTGTCTTATGTCTCCAGACGCCATATTAGTAATGATAATAATAATCATCGAGTCTCATTTAAATGTCGTATATTACTTTAATATACACATTTTCATTAATCCATCTATGATATTTTTTCAAAATAATAGAATATATATATATATATATATATATAAATATATATATATATATATATATATATATATATATATATATATATATATAATGTATATACATACATACATGCATACATACATTAAGAGAGAGAGTTGCATTCTTTATTATACTGTACTAACTGTTGTTAGGTAACAATCCATTACTTTTTCAATGGACAGTCTGGTCTTTTGGAACATTTTTGCTGCATATTTGATCCTTAATACTACCACCTCACTCAACTTTGGATGAAAAGGTAATACAGAACCTATAGAAAAGATAGTGCAAGATAAATTTTAGCCAGTGTGGGCTCTGTTGAGGGGTTCACAACCCATGAAACATGAATGATAACCATGTGCATTATAACCAGAGACTGAGCTGGTAGAACTGACGACCTCCAGGTATACACTGAAAAAAGTCTGGTTTACCTATGCTGTGTTTGAAGATGAAGTGGGATTTGATTTTTTTTTTATTTGTGGCCCCCATTTATCTGGGTTTGCCAGTATATCTAATAAGCATTGTGGCTAACCTGAATGGATTAACAACTCTGTAAACATACTACACAACACTGTGTTAGCATTGAGCCAGCAGATATATGTCTCTCTGGTGAGAAGAACCTGAGGAAGCCATGCCTCAGGAGTTGGGCAAGATGCAACACATTTTTCCTGTCACACATTGTGTAAGGGAATGATGGGGACTCTTTTCTAAGCTGGCACTGCACCAAGCATGAGACCGAAGTGTTTTCAAACTCGTTTGATTTTGTACACGTTTTTTGCATGATAAACCTGTCATCTTGTGTCTGTAGACAATCCTTCCCACATTATAAACTGCCAGCTGCACCCATGACCAATCCTAATATTTTACCATATACAGTATATTTAGTTTTTTGTAAAAACAAAAAAGAAAGACTAAAGGTTGTATTAAACTTTTGATTTTCCTTTTCAACATAATAATTCATCATAACAGACAGTGAAAATCATGTTTAAGTCCCCTGGGGACTTGCTTTGTCTATTCTGGGGACTTTCCTGTTAGAGGGGGGGGGCTAGGGGACTTGTTTTGAAGTAACATTATTATTATGTATTACTATTTTTACTTGGAGGGCTTTGGGGACTGAGGGAATTTTTAGAGGGAGTTGAGGCCCCCTAGTATCACCCTTGGCACAACCACACCATAGTGCTAAATATACAAATTCATGGTGAAATGCTTAAATAATAAAAACCATACAGCACATTGGGGAAATGGAGGGCAATGAGGATTGCTCCAAGGGAGAGCATCTCCAATTTCTTGGCTAAACTTCAGTGCTGTATGACTCTAGTGGTTTTAGTGCTTTTTTTTTTTTATAATAATGGTGATAATAATTGGCCAAACTTTCTTTCCCCAGCCTGGTAGGTAAGACACATAGGCAACAGTTAGGCAACTTTATTCTGAAACGTTTCGCCTACACAGTAGGCTTCTTCAGTCGAATACAGAAAGTAGGCAGGAACAGTAGCGATGTGAAGACGATGTTGCCTATGTGTCTTACCTACCAACCTGTCGGTATTGTATACTATTTTGATTTTCCCCAGCCTCTTTAAGGGGGGCTCCTTGCTGAGGTAAAGAGGCTATCAGTCGGAGGAATTGGACCTCTTGGTCTTCTTCCTCCGACCGAACCAAATTACCCACCAATCCTCCGTTCCCTATCCCATCCTTCCCATCCCTTCCCTCCCCCTCTTCCAACCCTCCCCTTTATCCCTGTCCTGTTTGTAGCCTCTGGGGCCCTCCCCTCTGGCGTTACGGTTTCTAGGTGGGGGGGGGTGGCATGCCGGGGTTCATCCCCCTCTGTGAGGTCCCTCTGGGGTGGTGTAGTTTGCCGTGGAATCTGAATTGTCTGAGGATGCCCTGCTCCCTTCTTGGATTTCCAGGTCGTGGGTGGGGTGCCCTTTGGATGATGGCTGTATCTCCGGAATCTGCCTGTTGGTTCTGGGAGGTGGCAACTGAAGGAAGTATGCTTTGTGGCAGGTTTCCAACAGTCCTTTCTCTCGTCCGCTGAGGTAGCTTGGTAGATGCGAGGCTGCTATATCCCGGAGCGCTGGTTTACTGGCATGAAGGGTAGGGTATGGCATGGGTTCCATGCTGCATCGTCACTGCCAGTGGGCTCGAGGCCCTCTCGGATGAGGGGAGGAGCTTTCGGCCCCTCCATACCTCCTAGTGACTGTCTCTCCGCTGTCCTTCTTTTTTTTTCTTTCTTTTTTTCTTAAAATAACAAGAAAGAAGATATCACTGAAGATGCACCTATTATTATGGAGTCTTCACCCAATGAAACCCTTCCTCCTCCCAGACCCCATTCTGATCCCATACCCTGTTCTGACCCAGCTTCATTATCGGTCCATTCTCTCAACTCTTCTCATACCCCTGTACCTTCTGCCAGTGGCACTTCGTCACCTGCTTCAGGTGCTGCAGTGTCACCCATTTCTGTTTATGCCGCTGCTTTTAGCATGCCTTTCACAATGTATCCGCCTTCCCCAAATATGGTGTGATGGTTCTCGGATCACCCACCTCCTTCAGGTCAGGCTGCCATTGTACAGAGTGATTTTTTGTCTTGCGGCGAGGATATTTTAGAACAAGCAGCCTTTCAGAACCTCCCTATTCTTAATGTAGATACGTACATCCTGCCTGCTCAAGGGCGGAGGCGCTTTCCTAGTAACATCGCTTGTTTAACCTTCAACTACCGTGAACTTCCATCCTCTGTTTATATTGCAGGACATTGCCTAGAGGTCTGTCAAGTAGCTCCCACTTCCCAACAGTGTCGTGATTGGCGGCGTTTTGGACACCCAGCTGAACATTGCAGGTCTGCGGTGGAATGCCTAGTCTGCAGTGCAGCAGATCATTTCAATATTTCTTGTAGTCTTCCCCCCTCTTGTCTCAATTGCAGGGAACCCTCATCCTTCCTTATCACACTGTTGCCAGGTTTATCATAATGAATGAGAGATCCGTTATCCTAAGGAGCATGAGGGCCTCACTTACACTATGGCTGTCTCTCAGCTCCGCCTTCAAGGTAAACTCCCTCGTGTCCCGTATGCTTGGGTAGCCTGAAGACCTCCAACCTCGACGGTCCTCCCGCCTCCCAATCCCTCTGCATCTGTGTCTTCCGGGGTCACCCCAGTTTCTAATTCTTTTGTAGTTTTATCCTCTGACACTCCTACCTTCGCACCACTTCCTACTTCTACTTCATCTCACTCGCTTGCTTCTCAGTCTACTAGACCTCGCAGACCTACACTTTCTTTGCAACCATCACCTGCACAGAATATATCTCCTACCTCGGAGACTAGTTCTCACCCTCTTTCCAGCTCTCACACGAAGGTAGAGGTTAACCCCCTCTCGGGTAGTCCCCTCTTCCCCCCCTTGTCTTCCTCCATATTTGCCCTCCAACCTCCCTCCTTTCCTGTTACACTACAGGCCTCTTCTACCCCAGCCAATGCATCTCTCCAGGTTCATTCTCCCTGCCCCCCTCAGACCTCTTTGGTTGCCTCCGTAGTTACTCCAACCTATCCTTGCAACACCTCTCCTGTCTCTGACATGGCATCATCAGCTTCCTTAACAACAGACATTATGCCATCTCCAGCTATACTGCAGAGACAACACCCCCGATAGACACCAACGTGACTCCTTCTACCCCTTCTATTTCATGACCCTTGCAACAATCTATTCCTCCACAACATTCATATTCTTCCTTGCTTATATTCTTACCATTACCCCCACACTGACTTTACAGATCCTAAAAACCCATAGGTTTTATTGTTTCTTATTGTTGCCAATTTTATTTCCGTACATAATGTCTTTTATGATGGAATATTTGTGGCCTTAGGGGCAATCGAGAAGAACTCCAAGTGTTGCTTTCCCAGTTGTCCCCAGTATGTGTTGGGTTGCAAGAGCCCAAAATTCGTTCTGCTGTCATTCGCCCCATTTTGGTCTATGTGCTGTTACATTCTTCAGAACCTTTACCTGACTAATCATTTAATGAAAGCACGCTTCTTGTGTGCACTGATATACCATATTAACAAGTTTTAATTCATTCCTGGCTGCATTATGCTGCAGTTCGTATTTATTTACACAGATGGTATACAGCTTGCTCTCTATCTTTCTCTCTCCCGTGCATTCTGTATCTCTAATATCATGTTTTTAATTTCTTCTCTACCACTGCCCATCTTGTTGGGTGATTTTAACACTCACCATCACCTGTGGGGAGGGTCCCACTGGGGATGGTGATCAGTTGGACTCTTCTTGCTTCTCATCCTCTTCATGTTTTAAATACAGGTGTTCCTACCCATTTTGACTCACACTCAAGTCTCTTTCCTGCATTGATCTGTCTGTTCCTCACCCATTGCACTTTATTTCACGTGGTCTGTTCTTCCAGATTTACATGACAGTGATTACTTTCCTATCCTTCTTACTTCTACTACATATACCCAACCATTTTGTAACCCTCATTGGCAATTTGCTCAATCAGATTGGGACTCATACCCCCCATCTTACCACCTGTTGCGAGGACCCCTTTTTGTCGTCTATTGATGAACTGGAGCACCAATTTTCGACCTTAGTCCTGACTGCGGCGACTCATTCTATCCCCCAAACCTAAGGTAGGCATTCTCAGACATGCGTACCTTGGTGGTCTCCTACATGGGCCTGCACGATGCATTTAAAACATGCTGCATGGGGCCGTTATTGATATAACCGTACCGCAAAGCATCTGTTGGATTTTAAGCTGGCAAGGAGAGTTGCTTGCCACATCATGCGTGATGCTAAACGCGCTTGTTGGCGAGACTACATGTCTACCATTACCTCGTCTTCCCCTATGTGCACAATTTGGAGAAAGGTGCAGAAATTGTGTGGCAAGTACACTCTGGACCCAGCTCCCGTTTTGCAGGTTGCTGGAGTTGATGTTGCAGAACCTTTAGAAGTTGCCACAGAAATCGGGAACTATCTTGTCTGTATCTCCCAAGGTCTTCACCTCTCTCTCATTTCTTGTGTCTAAACCTACAAAAAGCAATTCCCCTTAGATTTCTCCTCCGATGGATTGGAGCCATATAACATACCCTTTACTCTTCTAGAGTAAAATTAGAGTCCACATTTGCCGGCCGTCGGCACCGAGACCTGATGATATCCACATCAGTATGCTACACCATCTCCATTCTATAGCCCTTTCCATTCTTTTGTCTTTTCAATCTAATTTGGGAGCGAGGGGTTCTCCCACAACACTGGAAATTGGCTATTGTACTACCGTTTCACAAACTGGGTGCCTTGGAGCTTGACACCTCTCACTATCATAATATTGCCCGGATCAGTGTGGTCTGCATGATGGAATGATTGGTGAATAGACATCTGATGTGGTTCTTAGAGACACAATAGCCTTTCCCCTCGCCAATATGGCTTTTGCAAAGGCCGCTCTACTGTAGACCCCTTGCTCCATTTAGATACATATATTCAAAATGCCTTTGCTAACACCCACCCTGTCCTAGCGGTCTTTTTTGATCTAGGGAAGGCATATGACTGTTGCGAATAAGAAATTTTATAAAGAACTTCAGAATGTGGTCTGTTACTATTTTCTTCATAGGCAACAAGATTTGGGATCAGAGATACTTAAAGGTATTTTAGAGTCTAGGGGAAATAATTTCAACTGGGAAACTCCGTAGAATAATATTCAAATTTATTAAAGTATTTAAATACAATACTTTATCTTCTCTCTGTAGTTAATATAACTTAATACATTGTACAATATTATTATTATTATAATCAAAAAAGAAGCGCTAAGCCACAAGGGCTATACAGCGCTGCAGGGTAGGGAAGGAAGCAAGGGAATTGGATGGCAGAAGGGAGGGGGGATGATCAGCAGGTTACAGAAAACAGCGGGGCAGGGGATAGTACGGGGGTAGAGGGTAGCAAGAGATTGAAGTAGAAAGGGCTGAAAGTATCAGAATTTGTGAAGTAAGTCAGTCGTTGTCAAAAAGTCAATGAGAGAGTCCGGATGAAAGGTGGGTCCATCAGCGAGAAGGGAAGGTAAAGAGAGAGCAGCGGGGCGAAGACGACGACAGAGGTAAATTCTGCGTGCTCGTTGATAAAGTGGGCAGTCCAACAGAATGTGGCTGACTGATAATGGAGCTTGGCAATTCTCACAGAGAGGAGCAAGACGCCTCTCCATGAGATATCTATGAGTAAGACGAGTATGGCCAATGCGAAGACGGGAGAGAGTAGTCTCCCAACCTCGACACTGGTGATAAGAAGACGGCCAGTAACCTATACTCGGTTTAATAGACTGAAGTTTGTTGCCGAGCATAGTAGACCAACGTTGTTGCCAACGGGTGTGGAGGTGGGAGGATATTACAGCAAAATAGTCCGTACATGGAATACCTCTATAAGAAACTGGTAGGTCATGTACTGCTGACTGCGCAGCAGTGTCTGCCTGTTCATTGCCCTGTACGTCAACATGACCAGGGACCCAACAAAAAACAATATCTTTATGCTTGGTAAAGATGCGGCGTAGCCAAAGTTGGATACGGAGGACTAAGGGGTGAGGTGTATCAAATTTTTGTATAGCCTGTAAAGCACTAAGGGAGTCTGAGACAACCACAAATGATGACACAGGCATAGATGCAATACGGATAAGTGCTGTAAGGATGGCATATAATTCAGCAGTAAAAATACTAGCCGAAGATAGTAAATGCCCTTGTACGACGCTGTCTGGAAACACTGCTGCGAATCCTACGCCGTCAGAAGACTTAGAGCCATCTGTGTACACAGCAATGGCATGAGAATGAGAGTGAAAGTGGTCAAGAAAAAGAGAGCGGGAAGCGACCGTAGACAGTTGGGCTTTCGAGCAAGGGAGGGAGAAAGAACAGACTCGAACAGCTGGAACTTCCCAGGGGGGTAGGGAAAAGTGAGATGCTACATGTACATAGAAAGGTGGTAGTTGAAGAGAAGACAAGAGTGAATGAAGGCGAAGAGAGAAGGGACGGAGTAAGCAGGGGCGGCGAACAAATAAAGAATGTCTACTAATATCAGTGACCATTCTATAAATGGAAGGATTGCGGAGATCATGAGAGTGTACATAGTAGCGCAGGCAATGGGCATCACGGCGATCGGATAAGGATGGAACGTTCGCTTCTGCATAGAGGCTTTCGACAGGGGAAGAGCGAAAAGCACCAAGGCATAAACGTAATCCTTGGTGATGAATGGGGTTAAGGCTAGAGAGAGTAGCAGGAGATGCCGCTGAATAGATCTGGTCACCATAATCAAGTTTCGATAAAATAAGGGTGGAATGTAGGTGAAGGAGGGTTCGACGATCAGCTCCCCACGAAAGATGAGCAAGGGTTTTAAGAAGGTTCAGCCGGCTGTGACAAGTTGCCTTCAGAGAGGTAATGTGAGGTTTCCAGGATAACCTACAATCAAAGAGGAGGCCCAGAAACTTGACTGTATCACGTTCAGGGATACGGGAGCCATAGAGGTACAAAGGATGATCGGAGATGACAGAGCGTCTAGTGAAAGTGATTTGGTGGGTTTTAGTGCTGGAAAATTTAAACCCATGTGTGGTGGCCCAATTGGAAACACGGTCGACTGCATGTTGGAGAGAAACTGTAAGGAGGTGACAGTCAGCGCCTGCACAGGCAATAGCGAAGTCATCAACATAGAGTGATGACCAAATATTTGATGGAAGACTAGAGGCCAAATCATTAATAGCAAGGAGAAAAAGTGTTGTGCTCAGAACACATCCCTGGGGGACACCTTCAGCTTGGATAAAGTCCGGGGAGAGCACATTATTAACCCGAACACGGAAATGCCTGTCAGTTAAAAAGTTCTTAAGGAAGGATGGTAGATTGCCTCGAAGGCCTAAGGAGTGGGCTTGGGCTAAAATATTATACCTCCAAGTTGTGTCATATGCCTTCTCAAGGTCAAAAAATATGGCAATAACTGAGTGGTTATTCGCAAAGGCATTACGAACATACGTATCCAAGCGTAGTAAGGGGTCTATGGTAGAACGTCCCTTACGAAAGCCATATTGACGAGTGGAAAGACTGTTGTGTGTCTCTAAATACCACACTAAACGTCTATTTACTAGACGTTCCATTACTTTGCAAACTGCACTGGTAAGAGCAATGGGACGATAGTGGGAGGTTTCATGTCCCGTAGTGCCTGGTTTGCGGAAACGGAGAACAATGGCGGATTTCCACAGCTGTGGAAGAACTCCTTGTGACCAAATAAGATTGTAAAGGCGTAATAGGACTGCAAGGGCTGACTGATGTAAATGCTGTAGCATACGAATATGAATGTCGTCGGGCCCAGCTGCCGATGATCGACAAGCTGAGAGTGTTGCCTCCAGTTCTTGAAGTGTAAAAGGCACATTATACTGTTCTTCTCTGAGAGAAGAAAAGTCCAAGGGTGCTAACTCTCTGGCAGACTTTGAGGAAAGAAATGAGGGGCATAGATGGAGTCCCTAAGAAATACGGACCAGATGATTGCCAATTTCATTGGCAACATCTAGTGGGTTTGCTATATCAACACCGGCAACCCGCAGAACAGGAGCCGGGTCAGGAGAATATTTACCACTCAGTTTTCGTACTTTTTTCCAGACTGCACTCATAGAGGAAGCAGAGGTGATGGTGGAGACATAATCTTGCCAGCAAGTGCGTTTAGCATCACGGATGACACGGCGAGCGATCGCACGCTTCTGTTTAAAATCAAGGAGTCGCTCTGTGGTTCTATTGTACCGGTACCTGCCCCATGCAGCGTGTTTCAAACGTACTGCACGAGCACAAGCAGGAGACCACCAAGGCACGCATTTCTGAGAATGCCTGCCCGAAGTTTGGGGTATAGAATGAGAAGCTGCGGTGAAAACGGAGGACGAGAAGAGGTGTAAAAGCTCATCGATGGAGGACGAAGAAGGAACCTCTTTAAAAACAGTTAGGTGTGAGTAAAGGTTCCAATTTGCCCGATTAAATTGCCAGTGTGGGGTGCGAAGAGGTGGCGAATATGAAGGGGAAGTAAGAATGATTGGGAAATGATCACTGTCATGTAAGTCCGGGAGAACAGACCAAGTGAAGTCTAATGCGGCGGAGGAAGAGCAGATTGAGAGATCGATGCAAGAGAGAGTATGAGTCCGAGGATCAAAATGGGTGTGAGTACTTGTATTTAAAACATGGAGGGGGTGGGTGGCAAGAAAACCCTCTAACTGAATTCCACGGGAATCACAGTGAGACCCCCCCCAGAGGAAATGGTGGGCATTAAAATCACCAAGTAACAGAATCGGTGGCGGTAATGACGAAACAAGGAAGGCAAAATCCGGAATAGATAATGCCCGAGAAGGAGAGAGATATAAAGAACAGAGCATATACCACCTACGTAAGTGGATACGGGCTGCTGTGTAATGCAGCGAAGTTTGAACAAATAGCTGATGGTACGGAATATCAGTGCGGAGAAGAAGGGCACTTTCATTAAAGGTCCCATCAGGAAAAGGATCTGAAGAATACAATAAATTATAGCCTGAGATGTGAGAAATAACAGCAGAGCGTAATTTTGGTTCCTGTAAGCAAACACCAACAGGAGCAAACTGGGAGAGTAACATCTGAAGCTCACCCCGATTACCCCTGAGGCCGCGTATATTCCACTGTAAATAGGCCATGATTGGCAATGATAAAGATACTTGAAATCCGCAGGTAAGGGTTCCTACGGACTAGAAGGGTTAGAAAAGTCCACATGCGGAGGCAGTGGAAAATGTTCAAGCAGCGAAGGAACGGTGTGCTGTGAAGAAAGGAGTTGCGCAGATGGAGCAGAGGAGAGAGAAAGAGCGGAAGGTGGATCAGTGTCCATTGATGGTTTGGTCTCTGCAATATATTCAGAGATTGCTTCAAGTGTTTCGGAATTCAGAGATGTCGTATGGGAGACAATATTGGGAATGGTAGGGGGAGGATGAGTAAAGATTGGAACTGTATTGGACTGTACCAAGGTAGGGGGGGGCGAAAGGGTGGAGGGAACTGGAGAAGCGTGGCAGGGGACAGAGGAGGCAGGAACCTGGGAGGTGGCAGAAGAGGAAGAAACTTGGGAGGGAACAGGGGAGGAAGGTACATTACGAGGAGGAGGGTGAACCTCTGCACTTGTAACTGAGCCAGTGAGAGGGGAAGAACTAGGGACAGAGACAGGGAGGGTAAAATGAGGAGGTGGAAGATGGGTAGGAGGTGTTACCAGACCTTTTTTTGACTTTTGAGAAGTAGAGGGACGATTGGGAGGAGGTGTCGTACGAGGTCTCGTCGATACTGAGGCTTGTGAGAGAGAACTCGAAGAAGCGAGATTAGACTGAGGCGTTGAAGTAGGGACGTCTGAGCCGAGGACAGCAAAAGGATTAGATACAGGAGTGATTATGGGAGAGGTAACCACAGAGGTGGGTGTAGAAGATGGGATACCAGAAGTGGGGGGACGTTTTGAAACACGGGAATAAGAAACACGTGGGAGTCTCCCTTGGAGGCGGAGATGAGAAACTGCCATGGCATAAGGGAGACCTTCTGTCTCTTTGAGGTAACGGATTTCCCGCTCGTTTAAATAGACCTGACAACGGCGAGAGTACGAAGGGTGAGCCTCATGACAGTTAAGGCAAGAGGGAGATCGATTGCAAGACGTATTAGAATGGTCATCGGCACCACAGACTGGGCATTCGGCGATAGATCTGCAATATTTCGCTGGATGGCCAAATCGCCAGCAATTTCTACACTGTTGTGGTGTAGGGATCACCTTTCGAACTTGTAACCGATGTCCTGCTATATAAACTGAGGATGGGAGTTCTCGGCTGTCAAAAGTTAAACGAGCCACATTGCTAGGGTATCGTCTCCACCCACGGGCAGGAAGAACGTAAGTGTCTACCTTGAGGATTGGGAGATCTTGGAGTTCCAGCTGTTCTAGAATGTCAGTGCCACATGTCTGGAAATTTCGTTGAACTATGGTATGGGGCAGAATGACGGTACCACTACAAGAATTGAGGGAATGATGTTTTT
>NC_091351.1:10620616-10653116 GCF_038502225.1 Cherax quadricarinatus
ATAAAAAAAATATCCATTTATACTGGAACCGGAGGACCCTGCTCACCTGTGACCACGTCTTCAACTGCTACTTCAACTCTTCACACCTTCTATAACCCAAGTGTTAAATCTATAGTCAACCTTAAGGACCTGACTTACTCTACTGGTGGGCTCCGCGTACATGTGATTACATTTTTAATTAACTGTTGCATCTCACCACTTCGTCCAGTGGTTCCAAACGTTTCCATCATGTCTCCATTAGATTCAATTCATTAATTACTTGATAATTAACCAGTGCAGTGATTAACCCACGGCCTGAATAAAGGCAAGTTACTCTGGGCCATATATTCGTATCCTAATAATGTTTGAGTTGAGTTTAGGGTGAGACCTAAATCCCAGTGTGGCACAACACTGTCAAGGCACTACCTTAACGATAACCATTAACCCACAAAGACCTCCCCAACACCTCCTAGGTGTATGCGCAATATACCACAAGAAAGTTACTGTGCCCGACAGATGTCACCACCTCTTCTGGTTAATTATGTGGCTTCACTTCGTGTGCAGTTTCAAGCATTTCGTGAACAGTTTGGAGCGTGTTTAAGTCCCTGTGTTTTTGGGGTTGATTTAGCGGTTTCTGAATAATGGTTGAGTATTTAGTGAAAGCTTTTGTTAATGTCTGGGTACAGTACCCTATGTTTAGCCTCTTTTGGTTTCTAGTTCGCATATATTTCCCTCTGCGTTTAGCGACCGCATATGTGAAAGGTAGTAATCAACAGGCAATTGTTGGCAAGAAGAAAGTTAATGACTGTTGCAAGAAAATTAAGTGACAGAATTTGCAATGAACGACACAGTCTCAGGAAGGGAGGAAAGAAAGAAGGAAGGAAATGAGGGAAGGAGAGGGTTGTTGGAGACCATTGACCCTACAGTCTCAAGAAAGGAGGAGGAAAAGAGGGAAGAATTAAGTGAATGAATGATGAATGAATGAACGAATAAATAAATGGATGGAAGGAAGAAAGGAAGGAAGGAAGAAGTGTTGCTGGTTATCAGTTACAACACACTACCTCCTTCAACACATATTCTGCTGTCACACTGACACCAAACATTATCTTGTCTTCCGATAAAGATTTCTCTATGTTGCTTCAGGGGAAACACCGGTTTCAGGCCTCATTTCTATTTCAACTTCCTCTTTAAAGAAGAAAGCCTATTTACGTATATCAAAATATACTAAAGTTTACCCTCGATTTGTACGAGAAAATCACTCTGTGCCCGACAGATGTCACCAACTCTTTGACGAAACTCTTCTTCTGAGCAGGAATATAGAAAGGGAACAAGGTTTTTTTTTTAATTACAGTGTTACTATGGAATAAGATTTTGTATCAGAGTGGTGCTGATGCACTAGTCTGATACAAAAACACCTACGTAAAATAAATGTCAGTGAGATATTGTCTAGTGAAGCCGTGTGGCCGTGTCCACCTCCTACCATAACCTCCATCCCACGACCACCATCCATAACCCCTCTCCCCCCCGTCTTACATTAGCACATAAATACCATTCCTGCCGCCATAAAATACACGCATTAGCGCCATCACATCAGCTATGGCTGCCTCCATCCCTGTAAAAACAACTATGCGGACAATGCCACACACGGGTATACTTACATGGCTTGGAACTATTACGAGTACCCATAAACCCAGGGTGAGGAGGAGGAGGAGGAGATCAAGAGAGTGGGTGGGAGGACGGAGACAATGTAGGGAGCGAGGCAGAGATTGAAGGAGGGAGGGAAGCAGATAGATGGAGGGAAGGAGAGGAGCAACATCTCTGAGCTTGGCACCATCACCTGGGTACTGATGAGTACCCACTACCCCACTTGACACATATCCACACATTCCACACCTAACCACACTACCACTTCCCCCCCCCCCTCTCTTCCCTTCCTGTGTCATTTTTGTTTTCCTCCCTCGAGCTAATAACTGAAGGATCCGGGTTCGATCCAGGGACGAGTGGGAACTTAAGAAGGTTGGGCATGTTTCCTTACACCTGTTGACCCGTTCACTTAACAGTAAGTAGGTACCACTTCAATAGCAGATGGTTCAATTTCAATGGCAAATGGTTAAATTTCAATGGCATATGGTTAAATTTCAATGGCAGATGGTCAAACTTTAATGGCAGATCACTGAACTCTAATGCAAAGTCATCAAAGGGACGTGATGTGGTAACCAGCTGACTCAGAGAGCAGGAAAAACACAGCAGTGACATTATCTTCCGAACATCAGATCAGACATCATCATCTGTACACAACAACTGAACATCGTTATCTAGACACCATGGACAAGACATCAGCACGAGAATCATCATCCGTCCAGCACAGGATATCTTTATCTAGACATCAGTCATGACATCAGCATTAGCATCACCTGTACGTCAATAACTGGCATAAACGTGTAAATATTGCAGATACTTATCGTTGCATGTGCCGAGTACATTGCACGTGTACATTGCACGTGTACATCTTTGAAAGATTTAGACAAATGGAACGTCTAACATCACGTCACCACCATCATTATCATAACTATCATCACGAGTATTGTAATCATTATCCCCGCCACCCCAGCATCATCCTCTCGACCCTCACAATCTTCACTAGGATATCGCTGGCGTCTGTGGTGGAGGCAGTAGTTTCAACCCCCGTGGTATCCAGCCCACTTTCTCCAGGTACTCGCCTATGTCTCTGCCCACGCCGCCCATGTCTCTGCCCACGCAGCCCATGCCTCTGCCCATGCAGCCCATGTCTCTGCCCACGCCGTCCATAGCTCTGCCCACGCCGCCCATGTCTCTACCCATGCAGCCCATGTCTGTGCCCACGCCGCCCATGTCTCTGCCCACGCCGCCCATGTCTCTGCCCACGCAGCCCATGCCTCTGCCCACGCAGCCCATGCCTCTGCCCATGCAGCCCATGTCTCTGCCCACGCCGTCCATGGCTCTGCCCACGCCGCCCATGTCTCTGCCCACACCACCAATGTCTCTGCTCACGCAGCCCATGTCTGCCCACGCCAACCATGTCTGCCCACGCCACCCACGCCTCTGCCCACGCCACCCATGTCTCTGCCCGCGCCACCCATGTCTCTGCCCACGCCACCCATGTCTCTGCCCACGCCACCCATGTCTGCACATGCCACCCATGTCTGCACATGCCACCCATATCTCTGCCCACGCCACCCATGTCTCTGCCCACGCCACCCATGTCTCTGCCCATGCCACCCATATTTCTGCCCACGCCACCCATGTCTCTGCCCACGCCACCCATGTCTCTGCCCACGCCACCCATGTCTCTGCCCATGCCACCCATATTTCTGCCCACGCCACCCATGTCTCTGCCCACGCCACCCATGTCTCTGCCCACGCCACCCATGTCTCTGCCCAACCCACCCATGTCTCTGCCCACGCCACCCATGTCTCTGCCCACGTCACCCATGTCTCTGCACATGCCACCAATGTCTCTGCCCACGCCACACATGTCTCTGCCCATGCCACCCATGTCTCTGCCCACGCCACCCATGTCTCTGCACATGCCACTCATGTCTCTGCACATGCCACCCATGTCTCTGCCCACGCCACCCATGTCTCTGCCCACGCCACCCATGTCTCTGCCCACGCCACCCATGTCTCTGCACATGCCACCCATGTCTCTGCCCACGCCACCCATGTCTCTGCCCATGTCACCCATGTCTCTGACCACGCCACCTATGTCTCTGCACATGCCACTCATGTCTCTGCACATGCCACCCATGTCTCTGCCCACGCCACCCATGTCTCTGCACATGCCACCCATGTCTCTGCCCACGCCACCCATGTCTGCCCACGCCACCCATGTCTCTGCCCATGCCACCCATGTCTCTGCCCACGCCACCCATGTTTCTGCACACGCCACTCATGTCTCTGCCCATGCCACCCATGTCTCTGCCCACACCACCCATGTCTCTGCCCACGCCACCCATGTCTCTGCCCACGCCACCCATGTCTCTGCCCATGCCACCCATGTCTCTGCCCACGCCACCCATGTCTCTGCCCACGCCACCCATGTCTCTGCCCATGCCACCCATGTCTCTGCCCACGCCACCCATGTCTCTGCCCACGCCACCCATGTCTGCACATGCCACTCATGTCTCTGCCCATGCCACCCATGTCTCTGCCCACGCCACCCATGTCTGCCCACGCCACCCATGTCTCTGCCCACGCCACCCATGTCTTTGCCCATGCCACCCATGTCTCTGCCCACGCCACTCATGTCTCTGCACATGCCACCCATGTCTGCCCACGCCACCCATGTCTCTGCCCATGCCACCCATGTCTCTGCACATGCCACCCATGTCTCTGCCCACGCCACCCATGTCTCTGCCCATGCCACCCATGTCTCTGCCCACGCCACCCATGTCTGCCCACGCCACCCATGTCTCTGCCCACGCCACCCATGTCTCTGCCCATGCCACCCATGTCTCTGCCCACGCCACTCATGTCTCTGCACATGCCACCCATGTCTGCCCACGCCACCCATGTCTCTGCCCATGCCACCCATGTCTCTGCACATGCCACCCATGTCTCTGCCCACGCCACCCATGTCTCTGCACATGCCACCCATGTCTCTGCCCACGCCACCCATGTCTCTGCACACGCCACCCATGTCTCTGCCCACGCCACCCATGTCTCTGCACATGCCACCCATGTCTCTGCCCACGCCACCCATGTCTCTGCACATGCCACCCATGTCTCTGCCCACGCCACCCATGTCTCTGCACATGCCACCCATGTCTCTGCACATGTCACCCATGTCTCTGCCCACGCCACCCATGTCTCTGCACATGCCACCCATGTCTCTGCCCACGCCACCCATGCTTCTGCGTCCTCCTACATCAATTTCCAAGAGGTCTTAGTACCAAGTGAACCACTTTAAATCAATATTTTCAGAGTTTTCTTCCACTTTAAGTACCTGGTGTGTGAGGCTGGGCATGCCCAGGTGCCTGGTGTGTGAGGCTGGGCATGCCCAGGTGCCTGGTGTGTGAGGCTGGACATGCCAAGGTGCCTGGTGTGTGAGGCTGGGCATACCCAGGTGCCTGGTGTGTGAGGCTGGACATGCCAAGGTGCCTGGTGTGAGGCTGGGCATGCCCAAGTACCTGGTGTGTGAAGCTGGGCATGCCCATGTGCCTGGTGTGTGAGGCTGGATATGCCCAGGTGCCCACAAACCGTGCCTCACTAACAGCGTCTACCTGCAACAGTATCAACAGCATCACCACCAACACCGCCCCAGCACCACTTGCAACAGCATCAG
This sequence comes from Cherax quadricarinatus, assembly GCF_038502225.1. Taxonomy (NCBI): domain Eukaryota; kingdom Metazoa; phylum Arthropoda; class Malacostraca; order Decapoda; family Parastacidae; genus Cherax; species Cherax quadricarinatus. The sequence goes on from NC_091351.1 coordinate 10,625,919, forward strand.
CAACAGCTGCACTTGCAGCAGCACCACCACCACTTGCAGCAGCACCACCACCACTTGCAGCAGCACCACCACCACTTGCAGCAGCAGCACCACCACTTGCAGCAGCAGCAGCACTACCACAGCATCTTAGACAGTGGTCAGTGACCTCAATGTAACAAGCAGTGCGCGTCTCTCTCTCACACCATCACCGTTGACCTTAAGATTCTGTTGTATACTACACCCCCTCCCCTCCTTGTATACTACACCCCCTCCCCTCCTTGTATACTACACCCCCTCCCCTTCTTGTATACTACACCCCCTCCCCTCCTTGTATACTACACCCCCTCCCCTCCTTGTATACTACACCCCCTCCCCTCCTTGTATACTACACCCCCTCCCCTTCTTGTATACTACACCCCCTCCCCTTCTTGTATACTACACCCCCTCCCCTTCTTGTATACTAAACCCCCACCCCTCCTTGTATACTACACCCCCTCCCCTCCTTGTATACTACACCCCCTCCCCTTCTTGTATACTACACCCCCTCCCCGTCTTGTATACTACACCCCCTCCCCTTCTTGTATACTACACCCCCTCCCCTCCTTGTATACTACACCCCCTCCCCTCCTTGTATACTACACCCCCTCCCCTTCTTGTATACTACACCCCCTCCCCTTCTTGTATACTACACCCCCTCCCCTTCTTGTATACTACACCCCCTCCCCTTCTTGTATACTACACCCCCTCCCCTTCTTGTATACTACACCCCCTCCCCTTCTTGTATACTACACCCCCTCCCCTTCTTGTATACTACACCCCCTCCCCTTCTTGTATACTACACCCCCTCCCCTTCTTGTATACTACACCCCCTCCCCTTCTTGTATACTACACCCCCTCCCCGTCTTGTATACTACACCCCCTACCCTGCTTGTATACTACACCCCCTCCCATCCTTGTATACTACACCCCCTCCCCTCCTTGTATACTACACCCCCTCCCCTCCTTGTATACTACACCCCCTCCCCTCCTTGTATACTACACCCCCTCCCCTTCTTGTATACTACACCCCCTCCCCTTCTTGTATACTACACCCCCTACCCTCCTTGTATACTACACCCCCTCCCATCCTTGTATACTACACCCCCTCCCCTCCTTGTATACTACACTCCCTCCCCTTCTTGTATACTACACCCCCTCCCCTTCTTGTATACTACACCCCCGCCCCTCCTTGTATACTACACCCCCTCCCCTCCTTGTATACTACACCCCCCTCCCCTTCTTGTATACTACACCCCCTCCCCTCCTTGTATACTACACCCCCTCCCCTTCTTGTATACTACACCCCCTCCCCTCCTTGTATACTACACCCCCTCCCCGCCTTGTATACTACACCCCCTCCCCTCCTTGTATACTACACCCCCTCCCCTCCTTGTATACTACACCCCCTCCCCTTCTTGTATACTACACCCCCTCCCCTCCTTGTATACTACACCCCCTCCCCTTCTTGTATACTACACCCCCTCCCCTCCTTGTATACTACACCCCCTCCCCTCCTTGTATACTACACCCCCACCCAACCTTGTATACAACACCCCCTCCCATCCTTGTATATTACACCCCCTCCCCTTCTTGTATACTACACCCCCTCCCCTGCTTGTATACTACACCCCCTCCCCTTCTTGTATACTACACCCCCTCCCCTACTTGTATACTACACCCCCTCCCCTCCTTGTATACTACACCCCTCCCATCCTTGTATACGACACCCCCTCCCCTTCTTGTATACTACACCCCCTCCCCTCCTTGTATACTACACCCCCTCCCCTTCTTGTATACTACACCCCCCACCCTTCTTGTATACTACACCCCCTCCCTTCCTTGTATACTACACCCCCTCCCCTCCTTGTATACTACACCCCCTCCCATCCTTGTATACTACACCCCCTCCCTTCCTTGTATACTACACCCCCTCCCCTTCTTGTATACTACACCCCCTACCATTCTTGTATACTACACCCCCTCCCCTCCTTGTATACTACACCCCCTCCTTCTTGTATACTACACCCCCTCCCCTCCTTGTATACTACACCCTCTCCCCTCCTTGTATACTACACCCCCTCCCCTTCTTGTATACTACACCCCCTCCCCTCCTTGTATACTACACCCCCTCCCCTTCTTGTATACTACACCCCCTACCCTTCTTGTATACTACACCCCCTCCCTTCCTTGTATACTACACCCCCTCCCATCCTTGTATATTACACCCCCTCCCCTTCTTGTATACTACACCCCCTCCCCTCCTTATATACTACACCCCCTCCCCTTCTTGTATACTACACCCCCTACCCTTCTTGTATACTACACCCCCTCCCTTCCTTGTATACTACACCCCCTCCCCTCCTTGTATACTACACTCCCTCCCCTCCTTGTATACTATACCCCCTCCCCTCCTTGTATACTACACCCCCTCCCCTCCTTGTATACTACACCCCTCCCCTTCTTGTATACTACACCCCTCCCCTTCTTGCATACTACACCCCCTCCCCTTCTTGTATACTACACCCCCTCCCCTTCTTGTATACTACACCCCCGCCCCTTGTATACTACACCCCCTCCCCTCGTATACTACACCCTCTGCCCTTCTTGTATACTACACCCCCTACCCTCCTTGTATACTACACCTCCTCCCTTGTATACTACACCCCCTCCCCTCCTTGTATACTACACCCCCTTCCTTCCTTGTATACTACACCCCCTCCCTTCATTGTATACTACACCCCCTCCCCTCCTTGTATACTACATCCCCTCCCCTTCTTGGATACTACACCTCCTCCCCTTCTTGTATACTATACTCCCTCCCTTCCTTGTATACTACACCCCCTCCCCTCCTTCTATACTACACCCCCTCCCCTCCTTGTATACCACACCCCCTCCCCTTCTTGTATACTACACCCCCTCCCCTTCTTGTATACTACACCTCCTCCTTTCCTTGTATACTACACCCCCTCCCCTCCTTGTATACTACACTCCCTCCCCTTCTTGTATACTACACCCCCTCCCTTCCTTGTATACTACACCCCCTCCCCTTCTTGTATACTACACCCCCTCCCCTTCTTGTATACTACACCCCCTCCCTTCCTTGTATACTACACCCCCTCCCCTTCTTGTATACTACACCCCCTCCCCTTCTTGTATACTACACCCCCGCCCCTTGTATACTACACCCCCTCCCCTTGTATATTACACCCCCTCCCCTCGTATACTACACCCCCTCTCCTTGTTTACTACACCCCCTACCCTCCTTGTATACTACACCTCCTCCCTTGTATACTACACCCCCTCCCCTCCTTGTATACTACACCCCCTCCCCTCCTTGTATACTACACTCCCTCCCCTTCTTGTATACTACACCCCCTCCCCTCCTTGTATACTACACCCCTTCCCCTTCTTGTATACTATACTCCCTCTCTTCCTTGTATACTACACCCCCTCCCTTCCTTGTATACTACACCCCCTCCCCTCCTTGTATACTACACCCCCTCCCCTTCTTGTATACTACACCCCCTCCCCTTCTTGTATACTACACCTCCTCTCTTCCTTGTATACTACACCCCCTCCCCTCCTTGTATACTACACTCCCTCCCCTTCTTGTATACTACACCCCCTCCCTTCCTTGTATACTACACCCCCTCCCCTCCTTGTATACTACACCCCCTCCCCTCCTTGTATACTACACTCCCTCCCCTTCTTGTATACTACACCCCCTCCCCTTCTTGTATACTACACCCCCTTCCTTCCTTGTATACTACACCCCCTCCCCTTCTTGTATACTATACCCCCTCCCCTTCTTGTATACTACACCCCCCTCCCCTTGTATATTACACCCCCTCCCCTCTTATACTACACCCCCTCCCCTTCTTGTATACTACACCCCCTACCCTCCTTGTATACTACACCTCCTCCCTTGTATACTACACCCCCTCCCCTCCTTGTATACTACAACCCCTCCCTTTCTTGTATACTACACCCCCTCCCTTCCTTGTATACTACACCCCCTCCCCTCCTTGTATACTACATCCCCTCCCCTTCTTGTATACTACACCCCTCCCCTTCTTGTATACTATACTCCCTCACTTCCTTGTATACTACACCCCCTCCCCTCCTTGTATACTGCACCCCCTCCCCTCCTTGCATACTACACCCCCTCCCCTTCTTGTATACTACACCCCCTCCCCTTCTTGTATACTACACCTCCTCCCTTCCTTGTATACTACACCCCCTCCCCTCCTTGTATACTATACTCCCTCCCCTTCTTGTATACTACACCCCCTCCCCTTCTTGTATACTACACCCCCTCCCGTCCTTGTATACTACACCCCCTCCCCTTCTTGTATACTACACCCCCTCCCCTTCTTGTATACTACACCCCCTCCCCTTGTATACTACACCTCCGCTACTTGTATACTACACCCCCTCCCCTTCTTGTATACTACACCCCCTACCCTCCTTGTATATTACACCTCCTCCCTTCCTTGTATACTACACCCCCTCCCCTCCTTGTATACTACACCCCCTCCCTTCCTTGTATACTACACCCCCTCCCTTCCTTGTATACTACACCCCCTCCCCTCCTTGTATGCTATATCCCCTCCCCTTCTTGTATACTACACCCCCTCCCCTTCTTGTATACTATACTCCCTCCCTTCCTTGTATACTACACCCCCTCCCCTTCTTGTATACTACACCCCCTCCCCTTATTGTATACTACACCTCCTCCCGTCCTTGCATACTACACCCCCTCCCCTCCTTGTATACTACACTCCCTCCCCTTCTTGTATACTACACCCCCTCCCCTTCTTGTATACTACACCCCCTCCCTTCCTTGTATACTACACCCCCTCCCCTTCTTGTATACTACACCCCCTACCCTTCTTGTATACTACACCCCCTCCCCTTCTTGTATACTACACCCCCTCCCTTCCTTGTATACTACACCCCTCCCCTCCTTGTATACTACACCCCCTCCCCTCCTTGTATACTACACCCCCTCCCCTTCTTGTATACTACACCCCCTCCCCTCCTTGTATACTACACCCCCTCCCCTTCTTGTATACTACACCCACTCTCTTCCTTGTATACTACACCCCCTCCCCTCCTTGTATACTACACCCCCTCCCCTTCTTGTATACTACACCCCTTCCCCTTCTTGTATACTACACCCACTCCCTTCCTTGTATACTACACCCCCTCCCCTGATTGTATACTACACCCCCTCCCCTTCTTGTATACTACACCCCCTCCCTGTCAAGCACCTTAACTACTGGGAACGCTTGAAAGCACTTGACTTGTACTCGTTGGAACGCAGGAGGGAGAGATATATCATAATCTACACTTGGAAAATCTTGGAAGGAATGGTCCCAAATCTGCACACAGAAATCACTCCCTACGAAAGTAAAAGACTGGGCAGGCGATGCAAAATGCCGCCAATAAAAAGTAGGGGCGCCATTGGTACACTAAGAGAAAACACCATAAGTGTCCGGGGCCCAAAACTGTTCAACAGCCTCCCATCAAGCATTAGGGGAATTGCCAATAAGCCCCTGGCTGCCTTCAAGAGAGAGCTGGACAGATACCTAAAGTCAGTGCCGGATCAGCCGGGCTGTGGCTCGTACGTCGGACTGCGTGCGGCCAGCAGTAACAGCCTAGTTGATCAGGCCCTGATCCATCGGGAGGCCTGGTCGTGGACCGGGCCGCGGGGGCGTTGATCCCCGGAATAACCTCCAGGTAACCTCCAGGTACTCCCTTCCTTGTATACTACACCACCCTCCCCTTCTTGTATACTACACCCCCTCCCTTCCTTGTACACTACACCCCCTCCCCTCCTTGTATACTACATCCCCCTCCTCCTTGTATACTACACTCCCTCCCCTCCTTGTATACTACACCCCCTCCCCTCCTTGTATACTACACCTCCTCCCTTGTATACTACACCCTCTTCTTTGTATATACACCCCTTCCCCTATTTGTATACTACACCCCTCTCCTCCCTCTTGTATACCTCAGTCTCACAATCCTTCTGGTATACTTCACTCTCGCAATCCTCCTGGCATACCTCACAGTCCTCCTGGTATACATCACTCACAATCCTCCACGCTGTGTATACTACACTTCCCACACACCCAGGAGTTAGGTAATACCTGGGCAAGACCCATATTTTCCCCAGTGTATGTGTCCCACTGGGATTAATCTGACAGAACTGTGCTCAAACTGATACTGGAAGGACACAGGTCAGTGGAGACCTCGGTCATATGACCGAATGTTCAAGTTTCTGCTCACCAAATGACCGAGACCACGCCAAAAGGTATTTGTTCCCTTTCCTGACGAATGTTACCTGATCTGACCTGACCTGAGCTGACCTAACCTAACCTAACCTAACCTGATCTGACCTGACCTAACCTAACTTGACTTGACCTGACCTAACCTAACCTGACCTGACCTAACCTAACCTAAACTAACGTAACCTGACCTGACAAACTGACCTAACGTAATTTCCGTAAACTTTAAAAGGTTTAAATCGAAATACTGATTCAATGAATTGATCATTCTGCCTTTGTAGCTGTTTTAACGTCAGTTAACTTCAGCTAACCTCACCTAACGCAAGCTACTTCCATTTAACGTAAGCCAACCTAAACTAAGTCTTGGTGTCAGCAGGAACTCGCAAGGTCCTCCCATAGGGAATCTGTCAGCAGGAATCCTCTTATGTATTATACCTTAAGAACTCCCGTCGAGCCTAGCCCTAAAGAGAACTCCGCACCAGGTAATAACTAGGGTAAGTAGGGTGCTGCGTAGTCCCTCCCGCCAGTACCCTACAACCCGCTGTAGGTGTGAAAATTACCACATTACCCCAGGACTGAGGCTCACAACATACCTGCTGCCCCTACATACCAGCATACCCTCCACCCGCACACACACCAGCGTGGTCTCTACCCGCACACCCTCCACCCGCACACACCAGCATGGTCTCTACCCGCACACCCTCCACCCGCACACACGCCATCTATGGTGCAGGTAAAAGCTCCACCATACGTTACAATGGATCAAAAGGTACACGGAACGCCAGGCGCTACATCAGACCTTTGGTGCAGGTAGACAGTAAGACAGGGGCTACACAAGACCTGTGATACAGGTAGACGGTAAGGCAGGGACTATACAAGACCTGTGGTGCAGATAGACGGTACAACATGCGCTACGTCAAAGACGGTAGACGGGGAAGATAAGAGTGTGGTAGACACGGTGTAATAGCGTACACAAACGGAGAACACCAGAGAGAAGAGGCACAGCTTATCTCAACACCAAACACTGCACTCATCGTGAATTTACACTATGGTAAGAGTGTAGCGAATGACGAGCAGTGTAAGTTTATTTAGGTACGGGTACACATAAATACAGTTACATAAATTATCATACATAGCAGCATATGTGTAGATTACCTAGGATAACCCACGAAAAAAGTCAGACTGACTTATTCCCATTAGGGTCACTCTCAAGTACACTCAAAGGTTGTCTCAGCACCTTGACTGAAGAAGCCTACACAGTAGGCTAATTCAGTCGAGTATAGAAGAGTAAGTAGCAGTAGAGATTTGAAGACGATGTAATCAGTCCATCAAGTCTTCAAGGGCGATGGACTCCTGTGTTTGTTACCTTCTTCTGTATAACAGTTACAGTGGGAACAAAAGCTTGCTATGTTTCCTGGCATATTCCATCACGCAGGATGCGGGTTCCTACAAGGTGTTGAAATCCGTCAGTCTTTGCTGGGAAACTTCAGTAGTGTCACCCTGAGCTGGGAGACTGCAGCAGTGTCAGCCTGAGCTGGGAGACTGCAGCAGTGTCAGCCTGAGCTGGGAGACTTCAGCAGTGTCAGCCTGAGCTGGGAGACTGCAGCAGTGTCAGCCTGAGCTGGGAGACTGCAGCAGTGTCAGCCTGAGCTGGGAGACTGCAGCAGTGTCAGCCTGAGCTGGGAGACTGCAGCAGTGTCAGCCTGAGCTGGGAGACTGCAGTAGAGCAATACGGATATCGTTGGGTATTCCAGTAAGACCTCATCAGCTACGCCAACTTCAAAGGTTTCCTTCCAGCACATCTGCAGTTACTATCATTTGGGAATTACCATATCTCAGGATAGCCAGGAAGGGAGACACAGGCCCCTGAGAGAGAGAGAGACATGCACCTAAGATGGAGACACAGACACCTGGGATGGTATCTGGTGTAGGTTACAGTAGTGGTCACCTTTGGAAGGCTCCTCACGTCAGTTACACCACTACACTGGCGTCGACACTAACCTCTAACTAGCCTCCCCCACTACCAACACCCCCCCCTCCATCCTCTACCCCCTCCCAATCCCAACATCAGAACCAATATAACATCTGCATAATCAAGTTTATTTAGATACACATAAGTACAGTTACATAAATTATCATACACAGCAACATATGTGTAGATTACATTGGATAACCGAAAACAGTTAGACAAAGCGACTTATTTTCATTGGGTCCTTGTAATATATTATTATTTAAGCCTTAAAAGTTAAAACAGGTAAGTAACTGAACTCTGTGAAAATCATTTAAATAAAAGGAAATATACAAGGAATAAGGTAAACTGAGTTATTTGTATTTTTAAGATTTTTAGTGCCAGATTATTATTATTATTATTATTATTATTATTATTATTATTATTATTATTATTATTATTATTATTATTATTATTATTATTATTGGTCTAAGTCGGACCGAAACGTCGTCGTAAGCTCCTGTCTTCTATGTGTATTGTTCTAGCCACGGTATTGTGCCCTTGTGTTATTTATTGTTGTTGGTGGTGTTACTGTTGATGCTGGAGAGCACTAAACCCATATGGGATCACTCAGCACGGGAAGTAGTGTAGACTCGATCTTTCCCGCACTCAGTGCAGCTTATTGTGATCAGCCAGGCTGTTGGTGAGAGAGAGAGAGAGAGAGAGAGAGAGAGAGAGAGAGAGAGAGAGAGAGAGAGAGAGAGAGAGAGAGAGAGAGAGAGAGAGAGAGAGAGAGAGAGAGAGAGAGAGAGAGGGAGGGAGGGAGAAAGGGAAGGAGGCAGGTTTTCCTAGACAGGTTTCCTGGTCCTAGTCTCTCCCTCCCTCCTCTTATTCGACACGCACACCTATCCCGCCACATTGGTCACTAGGTCACCCTCTCAGCCCACGTCTCTCTCTCTCTCTCTCTCTCTCTCGTCACACTATCATCATTGTACTGCTGAAGCCTCAGAGCTCAGGATGGTACACTTAAACTCTTGATGTAACAGACTCACTCTGTGTGATGGATTCTTACCTGTAGTCGTTCACGGGGGTCACAGCCCCCGCGGCTCGGTCCCAGACCAGGGCTCCGGGTTGCTGACCTGATTGATCAGGCTGTTGCTACCAGTCCAACGTATACACCCCAACCCGACTGGTTAGGAACTGTTTTAAAGAATTTGTGAAGTTCTCTCTTGAAGACAGCTGTGGGAGGGTGTTGAAGAGTCATGGTCCCTTTACACTTATTAGGTTCTTCCTCAGTGTATTTATGATGTCCCTAGTTTTCACTGGAGGTATCTTGCACTGTCTGTCACTCCTCGTACTGTCGTGAGGAGTGAGGTCTCTTTCCACAAACTTCTAACTGTAGTTTATGATGTATTTTCTCGCCTAAATTCTCAGGAACATATTGAAATTACTTAAATAGAAGAAAAGGAGTCATTCAAAATATTGAGATGCAAAAAATATTCATTTGTCAGGCTGTTCCATTAGAATGGAAAGAAAGTATTGGTACTTGACTGAATATGTGCGAAATGTGAAGGTTCTCTATACATTCTCTAATTCTGTAATTTCTCCTGAAGTGGACCGTTAGTACACAGCAATAAATATCCCAGGTTTGAGAGTACAAGTAACCCGAAGAATATCATCACCGGCTTGGCTTCTCTTGTTTTGAAACTTCTCGTTATCCAGTGTATCATTTTTCTCGAAGTTGTGCTAACACCATTGTTGTGATGCTTGTGAGATCCTGTGACATTATTACTCTCAGGTCTCTCACATCACACTTCAGCTCTATTGTGGGATTTGAATTTGTCTAGTAGTTAATTTTACCATAACACAGAGTAACTGGAATTTGTTCTCAATGAGCATCATATTGTTGTTACTCGAAGACTTGGTTATTATTGGTGATACTATGTGACAGATAAACATCTAGCTTTTGTTCCCTCTACGTAATGTGACAGGTTAACACCTAGCTTTTGTTCCCACTATGTAAATACAATAAATAATGCAGCAGCAGCAGCAACACGCTGTGTGTGTTCCCACCGTGTAACTATCACAGAAGGTAACAAGTGGGGATCCCACAAGAACGTGCTGGGTCCACTAATGTTTCTGATTCCAGAAATGATATGCCAGAGAGATCCTAGTCATTCTGGGGATTAAATTTCGATCCCAGGAAGGGGAATTGGGTGGTCTAATTCCTTGGATCAAGAGCCTCACCTCCCTAGAGGGGACAGGGAAGGCATCGGGCCACTCCCTTGCATCCTGACTCTTTAAACAGATTATTTACTGACGCATTTCAGTTCGTTTGTTTCTCGACGATCTACGCTGCTACACATTTCCGATTATTTTACGTTGAATTATCTTACGTTAACTAAAGTTTGTGTAATATTACGGACGTTTACGTATAGGAGAACAATGCTGAGTGTCGCTGTGTAGTTCGTTGTACAACATTCGTTGTGTAAGATGACCAGGACGGGCTGTCCAACGATGGATTATGCGGTAAACATTCATTAACAGTCTGCGGGAACCAACCCACAGAACGCTACACTACACACAGTTTCAGGAGTAGGTATAACCTGTTCTTGTAGATCAATAATCACCAAAACCAGTGGAAAAAGAATTAAGAGGAGGAGGAGAGAGACACCAGAGGCTGTGCCTCGACCCCTGTAAACACAATTAGATGAAGACGTCCGAATGCTCACAGGAGCTGTGACTCGACCCCCAGCAACCACAAACAGGTGCGCACACTCCACACAGCTTTCTACCATGCCTCAGGTCCATCCTAAAATAACAGAAAAAACTATTTTCCATACCATGTGTTGTTAAAAAAACACACTAACTGTGTTTATGACACTCGTGGGGAAGCAGTAAAGCTGTAGGGGCAATACAATCCACTAGATGTGAAATTCTCGCTACAGCACACGAAGACAAACTTGACCCGATGCGCCTTACCAACACTGAAGACAGGTCATTAATGCTGAAGAGAAGATTTGCTTCAAGTTATTAACCCAGGATAACTCAGGATAGAGGATAACAGGATAACCCAGGTTAACCCAGAAGGATAACCCATAATAAACCAGGATAACCCAGAATAACCAGGATAACCCAGTATGACGCCCCCTACAACACTCACACTCGGAGTTAGAAAGTATAATCATACTGATAGTATGAATGAAGGACATACGGTCATACAATCAAAACATCTTCAATGGCGTCGTTTCGGTTCTGGGACCTTGGTCGCTCCAAATGACCCAGGTCCCAGGACCGAAACGTGTTCAGTGAACACGTGTCGAGTGTATGCACCCGTGTTCTCTCATCCACATGTAGTGCAAAGGTGTACACAAGTGGCGGACCTGAATTTTTGGGCCCCTGAAGCTTGAACTGTTATGGGGGCCCCTGAAGCTTGAACTGTTATGGGGGCTCCTGAAGCTTGAACTGTTATGGGGGCCCCTGAAGCTTGAACTGTTATGGGGGCCATTGAAGCTTGAACTGTTATGGGGGTCCCTTCACAGCACTTCCTACCGTAGGCCCAAAAATTTTAAGCACTGTGGACTAAAGTCGCTTTTGGGGCACCCCGAGATTAGGGGCCCTTAAAGCTTTAAGCTTTATTAGTTTTACAGTAGATCGGCCTCTGCACAAGACACACACACACACACACACACACACACACACACACACACACACACACACACACACACACCACCGCAGCCTGATCAACAATGGGTAAAACTCAAACAATGGTGGGTCACATACATGGCAGTGAACTGGTACCATGATGGTGGGGAGATCAAAGGTTCGCTGCAGCAATGGTAATAATAACCATCAATAACAATACTAGGGGGGAAATAACTGAGAAAATACAGCAGAATAAACACAAGTGGTTATAACACTGACAACATTCTCTGTCACACTAAACACTACTTACATGTTTCTGGTATAAACATTTAATGTGTTAGGTTAGGTTAGGTTTGTCAGGAAACAGGACAATTGTTTCCTGACGCGAGTCTTAGCTATATGATGACCCACCACGGGAGATTTTAGTCATCTGACCGAGGCCTTCCACTGGCTTACCAGTCCACCCCCCTTTAAAAATTAATGGCTATTATTATAAGCATTTTTTTTATTTAATATGTTGAGAAACGTGTGCAACATCTAGACAACTTTACTGTCGAAACGTATCGTCCACACAGTAGGCTTCTCTAGTCAGAGGAGAATGTAAGGTAGACAGCCACTACTGCTGCTGTCTACCTTACATTCTCTCCTGTGTATGAGACTGAAGAAGTCTACGAGACTGAAAAAGTCTACGAGACTGAAGAAGTCTACGAGACTGAAGAAGTCTACGAGACTGAAGAAGTCTACGAGACTGAAGAAGTCTACGAGACTGAAGAAGTCTACGAGACTGAAGAAGTCTACGAGACTGAAGAAGTCTACGAGACTGAAGAAGTCTACGAGACTGAAGAAGTCTACGAGACTGAAGAAGTCTACGAGACTGAAGAAGTCTACGAGACTGAAGAAGTCTACGAGACTGAAGAAGTCTACGAGACTGAAGAAGTCTACGAGACTGAAGAAGTCTACGAGACTGAAGAAGTCTACGAGACTGAAGAAGTCTACGAGACTGAAGAAGTCTACGAGACTGAAGAAGTCTACGAGACTGAAGAAGTCTACGAGACTGAAGAAGTCTACGAGACTGAAGAAGTCTACGAGACTGAAGAAGTCTACGAGACTGAAGAAGTCTACGAGACTGAAGAAGTCTACGAGACTGAAGAAGTCTACGAGACTGAAGAAGTCTACCACGTAGGCTGTTGCACATGTGTCTGAATCACCAGCTCATCAGTACTATATAACATTGTTAACATTGTTAACATTGTTAACATTCAGTGTGTGACGGAACATTACTGAAGGTAACTGGGACTAGGGTAGTCAACACTTGCTCCTGGTCCCAGGGACTGATTCCCATATCTTCTACCTTTTTAGCCTTTTGTTTCTGTCGCTGAGTTGTACTGATAGGGTCATTGGTGGGCGAAACGTCTGCATAGTAAATATACCAGGATATATTCAGTTGTTGGATGTGTCTAGTTCTTCAAGGTAACTAATACCTGTATATTTCACAGGAACACTGTGCTCACACCAGTACTCACAGGAACACTGTGCTCACACCAGTACTCACAGGAACACAGTGCTCACACCAGTACTCACAGGAACACAGTGCTCACACCAGTACTCACAGGAACACTGTGCTCACACCAGTACTCACAGGAACACTGTGCTCACACCAGTACTCACAGGAACACTGTGCTCACACCAGTACTCACAGGAACACTGTGCTCACACCAGTACTCACAGGAACACTGTGCTCACACCAGTACTCACAGGAACACTGTGCTCACACCAGTACTCACAGGAACACTGTGCTCACACCAGTACTCACAGAAACACTGTGCTCACACCAGTACTCACAGGAGCACAGTGCTCACACCAGTACTCACAGGAACACTGTGCTCACACCAGTACTCACAGGAGCACAGTGCTCACACCAGTACTAACAGGAGCACAGTGCTCACACCAGTACTAACAGGAGCATAGTGCTCACACCAGTACTAACAGGAGCACAGTGCTCACACCAGTACTAACAGGAGCACAGTGCTCACACCAGTACTCACAGGAGCACAGTGCTCACACCAGTACTAACAGGAGCACAGTGCTCACACCAGTACTAACAGGAGCACAGTGCTCACACCAGTACTCACAGGAGCACAGTGCTCACACCAGTACTCACAGGAGCACAGTGCTCACACCAGTACTCACAGGAGCACAGTGCTCACACCAGTACTCACAGGAGCACAGTGCTCACACTAGTACTCACAGGAACACAGTGCTCACACCAGTACTCACAGGAGCACAGTGCTCACACCAGTACTCACAGGAGCACATTGCTCACACCAGTACTCACAGGAGCACAGTGCTCACACCAGTACTCACAGGAGCACATTGCTCACACCAGTACTCACAGGAGCACAGTGCTCACACCAGTACTCACAGGAACACATTGCTCACACCAGTACTCACAGGAACACAGTGCTCACACCAGTACTCACAGGAGCACATTGCTCACACCAGTACTCACAGGAGCACAGTGCTCACACAGTACTCACAGGAGCACAGTGCTCACACCAGTACTCACAGGAGCACAGTGCTCACACCAGTACTCACACCAGTACTCACAGGAACACTGTGCTCACACCAGTACTCACAGGAACACTGAGCTCACACCAGTACTCACAGGAACACTGTGCTCACACCAGTACTCACAGGAGCACAGTGCTCACACCAGTACTCACAGGAGCACAGTGCTCACACCAGTACTAACAGGAGCACAGTGCTCACACCAGTACTAACAGGAGCAGTGCTCACACCAGTACTAACAGGAGCACAGTGCTCACACCAGTACTAACAGGAGCACAGTGCTCACACCAGTACTCACAGGAGCACAGTGCTCACACCAGTACTAACAGGAGCACAGTGCTCACACCAGTACGAACAGGAGCACAGTGCTCACACCAGTACTCACAGGAGCACAGTGCTCACACCAGTACTCACAGGAGCACAGTGCTCACACCAGTACTCACAGGAGCACAGTGCTCACACCAGTACTCACAGGAGCACAGTGCTCACACCAGTACTCACAGGAGCACAGTGCTCACACCAGTACTCACAGGAGCACAGTGCTCACACCAGTACTCACAGGAGCACAGTGCTCACACCAGTACTCACAGGAGTACAGTGCTCACACCAGTACTCACAGGAGCACAGTGCTCACACCAGTACTCACAGGAACACTGTGCTCACACCAGTACTCACAGGAGCACAGTGCTCACACCAGTACTCACAGGAACACAGTGCTCACACCAGTACTCACAGGAGCACAGTGCTCACACAAGTACTCACAGGAGCACATTGCTCACACCAGTACTCACAGGAGCACAGTGCTCACACCAGTACTCACAGGAGCACATTGCTCACACCAGTACTCACAGGAGCACAGTGCTCACACCAGTACTCACAGGAACACATTGCTCACACCAGTACTCACAGGAACACAGTGCTCACACCAGTACTCACAGGAGCACATTGCTCACACCAGTACTCACAGGAGCACAGTGCTCACACAGTACTCACAGGAGCACAGTGCTCACACCAGTACTCACAGGAGCACAGTGCTCACACCAGTACTCACAGGAGCACAGTGCTCACACCAGTACTCACAGGAGCACAGTGCTCACACCAGTACTCACAGGAGCACAGTGTTCATACCAGTACTC
This sequence comes from Cherax quadricarinatus, assembly GCF_038502225.1. Classification (NCBI taxonomy): domain Eukaryota; kingdom Metazoa; phylum Arthropoda; class Malacostraca; order Decapoda; family Parastacidae; genus Cherax; species Cherax quadricarinatus. Next base: position 10,641,527 of record NC_091351.1, read on the forward strand.
ACACCAGTACTCACAGGAACTCAGTGCTCATACCAATGCTCACAGGAGCACAGTGCTCACACCAGTACTCACAGGAGCACAGTGCTCACACCAGTACTCACAGGAGCACAGTGCTCACACCAGTACTCACAGGAGCACAGTGCTCACACCAGTACTCACAGGAGCACAGTGCTCACACCAGTACTCACAGGAGCAGTGCTCACACCAGTACTCACAGGAGCACAGTGCTCACACCATTACTCACAGGAGCACAGTGCTCACACCAGCACTCACAGGAAGACAGTGCTCACACCAGTACTCACAGGAACACAGTGCTCACACCAGTACTCACAGGAGCACAGTGCTCACACCAGCACTCACAGGAAGACAGTGCTCACTCCAGTACTCACAGGAAGACAGTGCTCACACCAGTACTCACAGGAACACAGTGCTCACACCAGTACTCACAGGAACACAGTGCTCACACCAGTACTCAGGAGCACAGTGCTCACACCAGTACTCACAGGAAGACAGTGCTCACTCCAGTACTCACAGGAAGACAGTGCTCACACCAGTACTCACAGGAACACAGTGCTCACACCAGTACTCACAGGAACAGTGCTCATACCAGTAATCACAGGAACACAGTGCTCACACCAGTACTCACAGGAACACAGTGCTCACACCAGTAATCACAGGAACACAGTGCTCACACCAGTACTCACAGGAACACAGTGCTCACACCAGTACTCACAGGAACACAGTGCTCACACCAGTAATCACAGGAACACAGTGCTCACACCAGTACTCACAGGAACACAGTGCTCACACCAGTAATCACAGGAACACAGTGCTCACACCAGTACTCACAGGAACACAGTGCTCACACCAGTAATCACAGGAACACAGTACTCACACCAGTAATCACAGGAACACAGTGCTCACACCAGTACTCACAGGAACACAGTGCTCACACCAGTACTCACAGGAACACAGTGCTCATACCAGTAATCACAGGAACACAGTGCTCACACCAGTACTCACAGGAACACAGTGCTCACACCAGTACTCACAGGAACAGTGCTCATACCAGTAATCACAGGAACACAGTGCTCACACCAGTACTCACAGGAACACAGTGCTCACACCAGTAATCACAGGAACACAGTGCTCACACCAGTACTCACAGGAACACAGTGCTCACACCAGTACTCACAGGAACACAGTGCTCACACCAGTAATCACAGGAACACAGTGCTCACACCAGTACTCACAGGAACACAGTGCTCACACCAGTAATCACAGGAACACAGTGCTCACACCAGTAATCACAGGAACACAGTGCTCACACCAGTAATCACAGGAACACAGTGCTCACACCAGTACTCACAGGAACACAGTGCTCACACCAGTACTTACAGGAACACAGTGCTCACACCAGTAATCACAGGAACACAGTGCTCACACCAGTACTCACAGGAACACAGTGCTCACACCGGCACTGTGATATAGCCAGTCTTCGGAGCAGGACGACACCTTAATTAGTCTTCCCAGCAACGACCTGAAAACCAAACCGGTCATATTTTTTCGATGTGATCTTTGTGTCGGTGTGGTTTGTAACCTGCTGGTGATGGCGGCCACCAGGGAGTGTAATACCACCTTACACACCCTCACCTGCTCCCCAGTTGCTTGTATTAGGTGACATTAGGTGCTGGGTTTCCCTGGGAGTGTTTTTCACACACACAGCGGCTCCTTAGGGGGAATCTGTGAGCCAGTTGTTGGAGGATGATCAACATGACTGTGTAGATTCTTGTCCTCTCTCTCTCTCTTGCTTCCTCCTTCTCTCCCTCCCGCTCCCTCCCTCCTTCTCTCCCCCTGCTCAATCCCTCCTACTCTCCCTCCCTCCTTCTCTCACTCCTCTCTCTCCTGCTCCCACTCCCACCCTGGGACACTGATAATAATACAAGCCCACTTACTCCCATGCCTTATGAATGTGAGCCGGTTTCGTCGACACACACACACACACACACACACACACACACACACACACACACACACACACACACACACACGACAACAAAGTATAAAATACTGAGAGGAACTGACAGGGTGAACGGGGCCAGAATGTTTCAGAGATGAGACACAGAAACAAAAGGACGTAACTGGAAGTTAAAAACTCAGATGAGCCATTGGGATGTCAGGAACTATTTCTTCAGTCTTAGAGTTGTCAGGAAGTGGAATAACACTGGTAAGCAATTTTTGAAAAGTTATATGCTTCTTAAATGAGATTAGTTAATTCTTATGTAATTTCATATCCTGAATCCAAATATCACCTTGAAAAATGCTTATTAGTTATAGGTTTAAGTAAGTAAGTAAGTTTATTCAGGTATACACAAATACAGTTACATAGAATTATCATACATAGCAGCATATGTGTAGAGAACCTAGGATAACACAAAAAAGTCAGACAGAGTGACTTATTTCCATTGGGGTCCTTTTACCTTATTATTATAATATAAAGGTTATAATATTTTCTTATTATTCTATAATGAAGATAACATCTTATTATCATACTAAAAAGACTATCTACTACACGAGGGTCATTAAGACTATCTACAATACGAGGGTCATTACTAGGAATAAGGTAAAATTTACACGTATGTTAGATAAAAAATAGAAAATCATTCCCCTCCCTTTCTGTAGCTACATTCATCAGACACCTTTCGGCACTCTTCTTGAACTGGTTCATGCTATGACTGGCTTTGACATGTGCGGGTAGTCTGTTCCATTCCTTTATTGCTGTACAATAAAAGGTGTTTGAAGCCTGGCCACTGACTGTGGGTACTACAAAGTTGTGCTCTCTCCCCCTAGTACTATGATTGCTGCGGTTCCCAACCTTGACAAAATTGACAGCAAGATATTCTGGACATTGTTTGTGAACAATTTTATAAACATGATTTAGCTTCAGTTGTTTTACTCTGTCTTCAACATTCAGCATATCCAACTGCTGTAATTCATCCTGGCCTACATGTTCTCTTGGTCCCAGCCCCAGGATGAATCTTACGATTTTGTTCTGGGTGATTTGCAGTCTATCTTTCAGTTTTTTTGTCAAGGCAGAGTACCAAGAAGAGCAAGCGTAATCCATATGGCATTGTATAAGGGCTAGACATAGGGTCCTGCGAGCCTCAGTAGGTAGACACTGTGCTTGTCTATACAGGAACTTCAGCCTGGCATTCGCTTTCTTTACTACACTGTTCCCTATCAATTCTCCTGACATGCATGGGTCAAAGGGGATTCCCAAATATTTTACTGATGAAACCAAAGTGATGGGCTCCCCATTACATTGAACATTAAAGTTATTTACCCTTCTCAGTTTATGTTTCGTGCCAAAGAGAATGGCTTCAGTTTTCCCTAGGTGTAATGATAGTTTGTTGTCTACTAACCATTTGCTGCAGGACTCCAGTTCCAGTGTTAAAACATTAGCTATATCTTGTGGGTCTTTACCTGACACTAACAGAGCACTGTCATCTGCATACAGTAGGAGTTTGCACTTGACACTGATAGGCATATCATTGACATAACATAAGAATAATAAGGGACCCCGAATACTACCTTGGGGAACTCCACATGTTATCTCCAGGGGTTCTGATTCTGTTTTATTGATTTTGACTATTTGTCTCCTGTTGCTAAGGTAGGACTTAAACCAGTCTACAGAACCTATACCGATAGCTTGAAGTTTATTACATAATATATTGTGGTTGACAGTATCGAAGGCCTTTTGCAGGTCTAAGGTTACCATACCTATGAGGTTCCCCTTTGACATTTCAGTTCTCAGGTAATCCATCAGATTAATAAGGGAGGTGTCGGTTGAGTAGGATCTTCTAAAGCCCGATTGATAGCTATGGAGAATGTTGTTGTCATTAAGGTACTTAACTACTTGAGAATACACCGCCCTCTCTAGAATTTTAGATATTATACTGAGTATACTAACAGGCCTATAGTTGCTTACATCAGACCTACTATTTTTCTTGAAGATAGGAGTAACTCTGGCCTCCTTGAACCCCTCCGGTACGGTATTAGTGGTGATTGATAGATTTATTATGTGAGCAATAGGGATTGACAGTTCAGAAGCACCATCTTTTAGGAACTTAGACGGGATGTTATCAGGGCCTGTGCTCTTAGTTGGGTTTAACCTGCTTAGTTCTTTTTGAATAAAGTCATGAGATACACTTACTAGTTGGCAACTGTTTGGGGTTACCCCTTTATTGGTATAGTATGTTTGAAACTTATCAGAGTCTGTGTTAAAGGTATTTGATGCAGCTGGTAGTTTACTTACTAGTGTTGATGCAACAGATGTGTAGTAGGAATTAAAGCAATTTGCCACCTTAGATGTTTCATGGCATACCTCATTATCGATAGTGAGTATTATGTTAGACCTATCTACTGGCTTATGGCTATACCCCAAATGTTTTAGTTGTTGCCAGAGCTTTCTGGGGTTATGCTTATACTCTTCAATTTTTGAGCAATAGTGCTTTGCCTTTGCTCCTTTTATAAGTCTCTGTACTCTGTTCCTCACCCTTTGGAATTCATTTAGTGCTGCAATATCCTGTCTGTTTGCTTTAAATCTTTTTAGCAGCTGGTCTCTGAATTTCATATTATCTAATATCTCAGTAGACATCTAGGGTTCAGTTCTTCGTTTAATCCTAACGTCTTTAACTGGTACAATATTATCAAGGATGGTAGTGAACATTGTTTTGAATTTTTCCCAGGCATCGTTTACGTCCGTGCAACTTGTTATCTCTGTCCAGTCACAATTGTGTAGCCTATTTACCAGTGTTTCTTTACTGTAGTTTCTAGTTGACCTCCTTTTTATTGTCCTGTGTAGGCCTATCCTATCCCTAGTGATTTTCCTGGTGCAGTAAATGATGAAATGATCACTAAGACCTGTGGTAATGACGCCTGACTGACTAATGTTCTCCGAGCGGTTACAAAGTATGTGGTCAATTAGGGTGGCTGAGAACTGTGTGATCCGGGTTGGAGTATTAATTAGTTGAGTGTAACTATTTAATCCTAGAATTTGCTTATACCTTTTGCATAGCCCGTTATTTTGCTGCTGAAAACAGATATTGAAGTCGCCCAGTATTATTGTCTCGCAATTGTTTTCAACTCCGGACAAGACTCTGGAAAAGTCTTCTAACTGGTCCTGGGTAGGAGGGCGGTAACTAGTTCCCACTAAGATGGGTTTGGTCTTATTAAGCAGCACTTCAAACCATAGAATCTCCAGTATATTGTTATTTAAATCAGGTCTTGGGTTGTAAGCTAAGTCATTTCTAATGTAGGCACATACTCCACCACCCTTTCTGTTCCTATCTAAGCGTTTTATATTGTAACCATCTATTTTGACCTCGTCGTCAGTCACCGTATCATCCAACCAAGATTCAGAGATGGTTATAACTGCCGCACTAATTTTGTTAGCTAGAATCCTAATCTCTGTCAATTTAGGAAGAAGTGATCTTGCATTGACATGAATAAAGTGAAGGCCTGTTTTCATAAAACAATCATAATCATCAATATATGGCAATGGGTCATTTGTATTAAAATTAGGTAAATCAATGTCATCACTGCTAAAGGGTAACTGTGCCAAAGTGCATTTGTTACACACAAAATGAATTCTGGCACCGATGCTATAATTGTACATACATCCATCATGCACCCACCCCTTACACATTTTACATAAGGTGCCTTTTCTGTTTTTCATGCGTACTTTAGTACAGTGTATGCACCTGTTTGGTGGTGTTTGAGATAATAATGGCTGTATTGTCTCACATTGACCTATGTATGCATTACATATGGAGTTAAGGTTATCATTCCTATCTACTAGACCGTCATTATCGCCGTCATTTATCTGTCTGTTTTGCCTCTGCACAATAGTTTGAGGTCCTGGATTAATTTGGATATCACCACTTAAGAGCGCTACAATAAGAGCTGTGTGCCACTGTTTTTGTTTGGGTATGCGGTGTTGCCATACCTTGCAGCGATAGTGACATTTACTTTTCTGGTAGGATGGCAACTGTTGGGCTTTTACTGTCCAAGGCGCTGTTACTCCATTCACCTTTTCCAGCCCCCATGACTGATTTCTTTCTTCATGGAATTGAAGAAGAAATATAAATATAATTATGGCAGCCTGTACCCCCCTAATGCCTGCCATTTTCACTCTTCGCTCTTTTACTCATATACAATAATATTTATTTCTCTTTTCCAGTCCCTAGTACACTTAGTATCTGCTTTAGCAATCACCACTGAATTACTAGTAAAATTTCCTCTTCAAAACCCTCTTCACTGCTCACTTTTCCCTTAACTTCACAAACCCCTTACAGTTAACCCCTTATTACACACTCTCCTTCCCATCTCACTTCACAGTCTGGCTTCCTCAATTAACTTCTATCTCCTTTCCATTCTGGTAGATCAGAAAGGTTTAATCCATGGTTTTATCCTTCCAAGTCCCCCTCAATTCCATTTATCGGGGGTTGTGTCGTGTTGTTGTCTCCTGACCTGTTCTGCTGACTCAGCCATTTTTAAAACACTGAGGGGAGTAACGCCACCTACAACCTGACTTTCCTTGAGTTTATAGATATATTTGGCGTTTTCTGCTCTGATTCTCTCACTGTACACTGGTCAGCTGAATATAGGTCAGCTACTAAAACATTAACCTTGACTGTTTAACTATTCACTTCTTTCTCACGACTGGCACTGAGGGATATCCGACCTATAACCTTGGAGTTTTGTACTGTTGATTTGACGATGTCTCCTGTGTTTCCCTCTCGTTAGCACTGGTACAGGTGATATGATGGTGGTACAGATATGATGCTACTGTCAACAGATGAACGTCAGTAAAGATGAGAATTTCACTTCGCTAGTTTAAAGATACGAGACATGTAATATTTGATTATTTTATTATAACGTACGATATGTATCAGTATGTTTTAAACTCTAATCCGTACCTACTCTCTAACTTTTTGCTTGGCACTTATAGCGGACTGAAGAATCATCTCTTGCCAATGTCCATCAATAGTCTGCAAGCATTCTTGTGCCCCATTTGCCCTGGTACCATTTTTCAATGGTTGAAATATCTTGGTGAAACCTTTCACCATGTTCGTCACTAACTTCCTCATAGTTCACTTGGAAAAAGTCTAAATGTGAGTCCAAAAAGTGGATTTTAAGTGACATGTTACATCCCATGTTCTTGTAAGCCTTGATGAGGTTTTCCACCAATTCTTCATAGTTGTCTTCCATTCTGTTTCCCAGAAATCCCTTCGCCACTAACATGAATGCTTTCCAAGCAGCTTTCTCTTCCCCATGAAGGTCTAATTCAAAGTCACCATCTTTAAGAAGCTCTCAAATCTGAGGACCACTGAAGACTCCCTCTCTTATCTTAGCGTCGCTCAGTGAGGGGAATTTTGATGTTAAGTACTTGAATCCCTGACCGGATTTGTCCATAGCTTTTACAAAGTTTTTCATGAGCCTCAGTTTTATGTGTAGTTGTGGTAGTAAAATTTTGTTTGGTTCAATGAGAGGTGAATGTTGAACATTTTTCATCTCAGGCTCCAATGACTGACGAGGTGGCCAGTCTCTCCTGAGACTGGCCACCTCGTGCCTCTGGCCTCACGTGCATATCAATAGCTTGCCCAGTGAAAATTTATTATAAGTTTAAAAAGTGTTTGTCTAAGAAAATCACCTGCCTTTCACCTCAAAATATAAACTTGCACATCACAACCACCTACTATGACTGCTGGAACAATAATGAAGGTCAGTCAGACTGTGAGTGTGGTAAGAAACACACTGCCACAAGCATGTTGGAACCTGTTGTGACACGTAGGTGTATATTGAACAGTAGAGGTAACAAATAATTTTAACCATGATATTCATTATCAGTGACCTAAAATTAGTTGGAAATTGTTATTCTGGTCTCGGAAGCATTTACATTGTTGACCGGTGTACTCTGAGGAGTGAAGTAATGGAAAGAGGATCCATACATAGCTTTAAGAAGAAGTACGACAAGGCTCTTTGAGCTGGGAGAGAGTGGACCTAGTAGCAGTCAGCGAAGAGTCGGGACCAGGAACTGTGAATCAACCCCTGCAACCCCTACAGGTGAGTACGTTGGAAAGGTAGAAGCATTATCCATACATAGCTGTAAGAAAAAGTACGATAAAACTCTCGAAACCAGGATATAGCAAACCCAGAGAAGAGGCGGTGCCAGGAGCTGTGAATCAATCTCTGCAACTACATAAAGGTGAGTACGTAGAACAACCACTGTGAAAAAATAGTGAACTTCCAAGCGCTTTCGTGATTTCTCACATTATCAAGGAACTGTTCCTTGATAATGTGAAAAATCACGAAAGCGCTTGGAGGTTCACTATTTTTTTAGAGTTCTTCGTTCTGCATATTGTGACATCACCTGTTTACTGTGATCTTATTGTATCATAGGTGAGTATATTAATAACTCATCTTGAGAGTAAGTATATATGACACTGCAACATTTATATCATCATCAAACGTTAGTTATATAACATTGAACGTTACAGTCATGTAACATTAAACGTTACAGTCATGTAACATTAAACGTTACAGTCATGTAACATTAAACGTTACAGTCATGTAACATTAAACGTTACAGTCATGTAAAATTAAACGTTACAGTTATATAACATTAAACGTTACAGTTATATAACATTAAACGTTACAGTTATATAACATTAAACGTTACAGTCATGTAAAATTAAACGTTACAGTTATATAACATTAAACGTTACAGTTATATAACATTAAACGTTACAGTCATGTAAAATTAAACGTTACAGTTATATAACATTAAACGTTACAGTTATATAACATTAAACGTTACAGTCATGTAAAATTAAACGTTACAGTTATATAACATCAAACGTTACAGTCATGTAACACATCGACACTATGCCCAGCCCTTCTAGGGCAGGGTAGGCGCCTGAGCCAGAGCTTGCAGCTCACAAGACTGTCATTCCCATTAGCCCCCTGGGGGCGGGGATGGCAGACCAGAGAGAAATAGCTTGTGGTTAGGCCTGGGGACAGTTGGTCCCAAAGATGAGGGGGTACTTGTGCCTCCTCCCATGGGAGACTTAGGTCTCAGACACTCCCTTGACAGGGAACCAAGGCCGGGCCACCACTTGGAAAAGGCCCGGGCCGGGAGAATACCGACGAATCTTTAATAATGAATAATAATTCTTTGTTCGCGCTGGATCTAGCAACAATTTTTTTTTCTTCTTTTCTTTTTTTCCCTCTCCCCCATTTATTTAGTTGTCCCCACTTTCCCTCATGCCTAGTGGGTCCTTACCTGAGTCTCTTCCGTTTGTTCAATCGTCATTTCACTGCTGATTTTGCCACTGGAAAGACAATCACTGCTACTCCCATTCTAGAAGTGTCCCTTCTATCCCCGTTGGGGAAGGGAATGTCTATCCTCCACAAGTGTCACTCTACTCTTCCACGATGTCACATCGTGTGAAGATTAAACCTACAAATTCTGTGGTAAGCGATGCCTCGAAGCTTACTCTTACAGCTGCCCTTAAAAACAGCCTGCAAGCCAATTTCTGCGGCATTGCCTTACTCAGTGACGCCTTCCTAGTCGCCTGTACCTGTGATAAGGAGGCCGAAAAAATCCTGACCCCTACTGCTATCAAGACGCAACGATCGTGGCTTCATAATCTCCAACTCTCCTTACTTGAAGGCGAAATGTTTTGTCTTCGTGAAACGACTTGACAAGATCGTCACGGCCCTCTCTAAAGAAGAACTCAAATTATCCATCGAGGACCAGAGTGCCTGGGCCTCAGTGCATACCATCACGAAGGTACCTAACGTCTCCTCTATGCTTAAGGTCCGTCAGATAGTGCTTGGGCACCTATGGCTGCCCAGGCACTATCTGACGGACTGGCCATTTCCTACTACTTTATACAACTTAGCCACATCGAGACTGAATCCTTGAAACACATCTCTCCCTGCTGGACCTGTTATTCCTACAATCACACCACCAAGGATTGCCAAATAAAGGACAAGAAAATCTACTTGCGGAAATGATGGAAACAACTACAGATCCTGCACCACAACTACTGTTCTTACTTGCCTTAACTGCAAGAGTAATCACCATACTTTGCAGGTAATGTCCGGTGAGCAAGGAAATCTTGTCCAAGAAGATCGAAGAAGACCTGAAGAATCCCATCGTTAATTCCCCAACATATGCTGCTATAACGAAACTACGGACTGACACCTCCAAGATTCTGCAGGACAAACGACAGACTCGTCCATCCAACAACTCTCTCCACTTTTTGACAATGCTCCCTCTAAGGTGTTGTACTGCTTAGTGTATGCACACCTTGCAAATGAAGCGAGCTCTTCAGACTAAACAACATGCCTACCTTCAATTTCCCAGACTCCACACCTTCGGCCGACATTCTCAAGAATATTCCCAACGTTGTGAACTTCACGAAACCTGCAGACCTGATTCCTCCTACGGCCATAACTCCTACAAATCTCACCAATGATGACATACCACCAACGACTTCCACTACTGATCCTGACCAATCACAGTCTTCGTCTCAAATCTACCAGCCTATCGAAGAAACACAACTATCCAAGGAAGAGGAAGAAGAAGGCATGGAAGAAGATGAAAAATTTCGTACCTATATAAACGGAAGGGGTTGGCATGATATAACTTTCAACACAACTGAACCATACAGTGATGCAATGTATTGCAAAGAACTCTACTCTCGACTTCAAAACAGAACTGTCAAGTTTACCAGCATCCCTGAAGAATTATGTACAACTCGAGCCCTACTTGGAAACATCAACTTATTCAAAAGAGACTTTAAATAAAAAACAAGGTTAAACTCGTCCACATTTTAAATTCAAGATTCAAGAAACTGACAACCTGCCGTAAACCATAAATCGTCACATCTTTCATCTTGAAGCTATCTTCTTCCTGTGATCCTCCTTCCTGCCTGCCGTCCTCCTCTACATATCAAGATATACTCGACACTACTGTCACCACGCTCAGCAAGTGTCCCGGTTTTTCTACACTTGTCTACATCTGCCTTACAATGTTCTGCTATTACGTTTAGCCCCGGCTCTTTTTCTACGACTCAAGACCTTCCTCTCCAGAGCTATTCATCATCTGTCCCCACTTCCCCCTCACCCCATGTGGGTCTTGCTTGTGAGTCCTCCTGCATTCGTTCGTCCATTCAGGTAGCCATATTTATTATATTTGGTATTTATTTCGCATTCAAGTTCTAGCTAGAATATCACCTAATGTTTTATTATTGTTATATTTATTCTAACTGAATCAACTTGGTTTTAAAATTTCTAGCTTAATTTCATCACAAAAGTATGTAAATTTAAGTCTGTTGTAAGTCGTAACGACTAAATTATCTTAGTTGGGTTACTTAATTCATGATGTAGATAGAGTTTTAAAACTGCACTTGACTTTTATTCTAATACACTTTTAGATTCTGATAATGGGCAAAGTAACGTCCGAAACATTACTAAAAATATCTGATGTTCTTTAAAGATGTTCGTTACATCCTCGCCG
>NC_091351.1:10655616-10773116 GCF_038502225.1 Cherax quadricarinatus
CTCCAGCCACACCTCACTGCCACATCCCCGTCAGTGAAACACTCGCCTCCAGCATCTTCTGCCTCGTCTCACACGACACCAGTACCACCCTAGTCATTAGTACAGAGATTTATTTAGACTCATTAAAGTAGTTCCGTGGAGAGTACATCACCGGTGCTGGACAGCTTGCAAAAGTACACAGGCTCGTAATACTGTACTAATGACAAAGGTACACAAGTTTATAACACTCCTGAATATTGCACTAATGACAAAGGTACACTTTTCACCACTAAACACACACTTCGAGGAGGCGATTTTTTTTTTTACTTAAACTCCGGACTGCTACTGTATCTGTCTCGACTTTGTTGATACAGCCACCACACTAAAACATCCTCCTGCCTCGCCTCTAGGAATCACTTAGTCTGTGATATTCATGAATGCCTCTGCGTCACTCACGTTAGATATACAACTATTACAAACCACATATTATCAAAACACATATATCTAACACAACATCACCACACGTGAACGACCGCTAGTGAACTTAGACATGAGTGAGTAGTGCTTCCACACACACTCCAGATGTGATGTTGAAGATATTCCAGGATTCATGCAGGCTCGGGCAAAACTTTAGCGTCCGCCTCGCTCGGCAGGCGACAGGGAAAAGTCGACCCACGGAATTCTCCGCTTGGAAAGTACCTCCCCACTCTCCCTCAAGAGTCCTTAGCCCGTTTTCTTCCATGGAATGACTGGTTAATTTACCTTCTGTTTATGCCAGCAGCTTGGGTTGGGGAAGAGTAATTATTGTGTTTTATTGCGTTATGGCGACAGTAAGGAGGATATGAAAGTTGACTCTCTGTATTAGCGTGCGTGCGGCTTTAATGAGTGGAGAAGGCGATAATATATGAACAAGCAGCCTCGGATGAGTCCTGAGGTGCTAGACTTGCCCACAATGGCAGAAATACGTGTGCAGAACCTTTACTGATACACTGTTTTGCTCGAAACATAGCGATTCGTCATCCAACAAGCGATGGTTCAGTATTGCATCTAAGATCATATGTCACGTTCTTAATGCGAGACACTGTACCCACCCTGTAGTTACAGCAGCAGAGCTATGCAGGTGGCACTCACCAAATTGTTCCCACCAAATTGTACTCACCTAATTTGGTTGCAGGAGTCGATTCATATCTCCTGGCCCAGCCTCTTCACTGGTCGCCACTAGCTCACTCTCTCCCTCCTCCATGAGCTTTATCATACCTCTTCTTAAAGCTGTATATGGTACCTGCCTCTAATACCCCACTTTCCACACTATTCCACTTCCTGACGACTCCATGACTGAAAAAAATACTTCCTAACATCCCTGTGACTCATCTGAGTCTTCAACTTCTAATTGTGACCCCTTGTTTCTGTGTCCCATCTCTGGAACATCCTGTCTTTGTCCACCCTGTAGATTCCTCTCAGTATTTATCATGTCTCCCTGTCCCTCCTGTCCTCCACTGTCGTCAGGTCGAGTTCTCTTAACCTCTCCTCATAGGACATGCCCCTTAGCTCCGGGACTAGTCTCGCTGCAAACCTCTACACTTTCTCTAGTTTCCTGACGTGCTTGGTCAGGTGTGGGCTCCAGACTGGAGCTGCATACTCCAATATGGGCCTGACGTACACAGTGTACAGGGTCCGGAACGATTCCTAACTAAGATGTCGGAATGCTATTCTTAGGTTTCTTAGTCGCCCATATGCTGCATATCAACCAAATAACTGCTGCAGAAATTATTTGGTTGATATGCGCCTCATGATGTGTTCGGTATTATACACATTCCAAGATCCTTTGCCTTGAGCGAGATTTGTAGTCTTTGGCACCCTAGAGTGTACCCTGTCTGCGATCTTCTTTGCCATTCCCCGATCTTCATGACTTTGTACTTGGTGGGGTTGAACTTCAGGAGCCAGTGTTTGTAGTTACAGCAGCAGAGCTGTGCGGGTAGTGTCCCATCTTCAGTGTAGTTACAGAAGTTGTGCGGGTAGTGTCCCATCTTCAGTACTTTATCCAGTATTCGACATTCATAAATGATGTAAGTTTTCATTACTTACAAACGCACTACACGCTCTTTGATGTTACTTCAGCTAACTGGCACAACGTGGATCAATATTTCCATGCGAGTGCGTGTCTCTCACGGCCCCAGGTAGTGCCTGGGGAAGGTTGGTCACCTCAAGAATATCAACTCTTCCGCTCACCCCCGTGTCATACACACACACACACATGCACACACACACACACACACACACACACACACACACACACACACACACACACACACACACACACACACACACACACACACACACACACACACACACATACACACACACGGAGATTAGTAGAAGAGCCAGAAACGAGTATGCGCAGATAAGGAGGGAGGCCCAGCGACAGTATGAAAACGACATAGCATCGAAAGTCAAATCTGACCCGAAACTGCTGTATAGCCACATTAGGAGGAAGACAACAGTCAAGGACCAGGTGATAAGGCTGAGGAAAGAAGGTGGAGAACTCACAAGAAACGATCAAGAGGTATGTGAGGAGCTCAACACGAGATTTAAGGAAGTATTTACAGTAGAGACAGGAAGGACTCTGGGGGGACAGACCAGATGGGGACACCAGCAAGGAATACACCAACAAGTGTTGGACGACATACATACAGATGAGGAGGAGGTGAAGAAACTGCTAAGGGACATCGATACCTCAAAGGCAATGGGACCGGACAACATCTCTCCGTGGGTCCTTAGAGAGGGAGCAGATATGTTGTGCGTGCCACTTACCACAATCTTCAACACATCCCTGGAAACTGGGCAACTACCTGAGGTATGGAAGACGGCAAATGTAGTTCCCATTTTCAAAAAAGGAGACAGAAAAGAGGCACTAAACTATAGACCTGTGTCATTGACGTGTATAGTATGCAAAATTATGGAGAAGATTATCAGGAGGAGAGTGGTGGAGCACCTGGAACGGAACAGGAGTATAAATGCCAACCAGCACGGATTCACGGAAGGCAAATCCTGTGTCACAAACCTTCTGGAGTTTTATGATAAAATAACAGAAGTAAGACAAGAGAGAGAGGGGTGGGTTGATTGCATCTTCTTGGACTGCAAGAGCTGTATAGCCCTTGTGGCTTAGCGCTTCTTTTTGATTATAATAATAATTGGACTGCAAGAAGGCCTTTGACACAGTTCCTCACAAGAGATTAGTGCAGAAGCTAGAGCATCAGGTGCATATAACAGGAAGGGCACTGCAATGGATCAGAGAATACCTGACAGGGAGGCAACAACGAGTCATGGTACGTAATGATGTATCACAGTGGGCACCTGTGACGAGCGGGGTCCCACAGGGGTCGGTCCTAGGACCAGTGCTATTTTTGGTATATGTGAACGACATGACGGAAGGGTTAGACTCAGAAGTGTCCCTGTTTGCAGATGATGTGAAGTTAATGAGAATTAAATCTGATGAGGACCAGGCAGGACTTCAAAGAGACCTGGACAGACTGGACACCTGGTCCAGCAAATGGCTTCTCGAATTTAATCCTGCCAAATGCAAAGTCATGAAGATAGGGGAAGGGCACAGAAGACCACAGACAGAGTATAGGCTAGGTGGCCAAAGACTGCAAACCTCACTCAAGGAGAAAGATCTTGGGGTGAGTATAACACCGAGCATGTCTCCGGAAGCACACATCAATCAGATAACTGCTGCAGCATATGGGCGCCTGGCAAACCTGAGAACAGCATTCCGATACCTTAGTAAGGAATCATTCAAGACACTGTACACCGTGTATGTCAGACCCATACTGGAGTATGCAGCACCTGTTTGGAACCCGCACTTGATAAAGCACGTCAAGAAACTAGAGAAAGTACAAAGGTTTGCGACAAGGTTAGTTCCAGAGCTAAGGGGAATGTCCTATGAAGAAAGATTAAGGGAAATCGGCCTGACGACACTGGAGGACAGGAGGGTCAGGGGAGACATGATAACGACATATAAAATACTGCATGGAATAGACAAGGTGGACAAAGACAGGATGTTCCAGGGAGGGGACACAGAAACAAGAGGCCACAATTGGAAGTTGAAGACACAAATGAGTCAGAGAGATAGTAGGAAGTATTTCTTCAGTCATAGAGTTGTAAGGCAGTGGAATAGCCTAGAAAATGACGTAGTGGAGGCAGGAACCATACACAGTTTTAAGACGAGGTTTGATAAAGCTCATGGAGCGGGGAGAGAGAGGGCCTAGTAGCAACCGGTGAAGAGGCGGGGCCAGGAGCTAGGACTCGACCCCTGCAACCACAAATAGGTGAGTACAAATAGGTGAGTACATACACACACACACACACACGTTCACGTGAATGCACACATACATTAGTAGATACATGTACGCATACGTACATATACATGAAGGTAAATACACATACACTCGCACGTGTATGGGCAAGGCTCATTATACCTGCTGCCTTTATTCATCTAGCAGTAAGCAGGTTCCTGAGTAATAGTCGAATCTAGTAAGTCACATCATAGGGGAAAGTTCCAAAGAGTAATTAATAATAACAATATAATGCTCCTGTAACTACAAATATGTAATCACAGGAGAATATACGAACTAGAACTCCAGACTGGAGAGACTGGAACACTTCAAAGATAAGAGATTACTTATCATAAGACACAGAATCAGAGAGGTGTTAGGATAACAGTTACAAGGGTGTACCACAATGTTCATTTCTGCTGCTCCTGATTTATGCATCTTGCGTATCATTGTTGGCA
This sequence comes from Cherax quadricarinatus, assembly GCF_038502225.1. Classification (NCBI taxonomy): domain Eukaryota; kingdom Metazoa; phylum Arthropoda; class Malacostraca; order Decapoda; family Parastacidae; genus Cherax; species Cherax quadricarinatus. The sequence continues at coordinate 10,660,388 of NC_091351.1, forward strand.
AATAACTAATAAGCATAACAGAACCGCATTATCCTCTAAAAAAAAAAGAAAATATTAATAAAATGAAGGAATAGTTCAACAAAGTGGTTACTGGAAATCAAACCCAACAAAAGCAGAGTTAAGATGATAGGATCAGAAAGTGGGCCAGAGGGAGGCATCTTACAGACTCAGAGAGAGACAAACACACTACCTCTCATCTGAAGCGCACTCACAAAACATCAGTGGAATACATCAAGCTTGCAAAAATAAGAAGTTTAAGGAATCTGGAGGAGGCATTCAAATCATTGTTCCCGGCATAAGTTGTGTACTAGAGTACGTGGAGCCAGCCTGGAGCCCTCAACTCCAGCTCAAACAGAACTTTAGCTGCAGAACTGAGACCTTACAAAGTAACCATCAAGCCACAACATGAAACACTTCTAACAATATGCCAGGAAGGCAATCAGCTATCTGGGTGGATCATGCAAGGCCTGACAGCAGCACCCACACCATCCCATTAATCAAAGGCAGTCATCTTTGAATAAAACCTAAAATGTGTGAGTGTGCCGCTAGGATAAAAACAAGTGACTGACTGTTATACAGTCTGCTGGGTGAGTCCAAGTTTCCTGCTGGAGGATCAAAATTTTCTGTTACTTTTATGCATTATTGCATCTATTGAGGTTGTGTGTTGTCATTGATTGTAGTTTGTTTTTACTATAGAGAACACTTAACTTAACCTATCCAAACATAAGTTAAATAAAGTGTATCGAGAAATTTCCTTAAAATCGTATATAAGAAGTCAACGTCTGCTTTAGCAGGATGGGTTTGTATACCATGAAATCAGAGCACTGAAGAGCCAAGAGAGCACCAGGAATGCTGAGGAGAGTCCGAAGATGGCGAGCCGAGCCTGAGATAGGTCCAGCAGAGCTTGAGGAAACTATAGCAGCACTCTAGGGGATCCCCATCATAGTCCAATTAGCAAATGTTTAGCATTTTCCCATTTTTTACCGGAAAAAAAGTAGAATGAGAGTAGCTTTCTAAATTCCTTGGAGGAGGCAGCGTTGTTGTGTGGTGAAGGTGGCCACACCACCCTGCTCTCCAACACCACCACTCTCCACCACCATCACTACCACTCTCTCCACCACCGGCCACCACCACAAATCCACCATCGGCTACAACCACTACTACTCAATTATATTTTTGAATGAGACTACCTGTAAGACAGATCTGACAAATAATAGGGATGGAAGTTGATTGCAGGGTGGGGACCAAACCAACCCACCTAAGTAATTGAGACGGATTAACCTTGCCTCAGCAGTTACATGATCAGTATTGTTGACAATAGCTCTCTTCCCACGAATGATAATGATTGTTGACAATAGCTGTCTTTCCACGCATACTCAAAACTGTTGACAATAGCTGTCTTTCCACGCATAAGACAAGGATACGGCATTATTGAATTAATTATATTTTTATATTTAAAAGCAAACTAAAAAAGCATGTAGGGAAAGATGAATTAATAGGAGCTGGAAGGTACGAAACTCCCTGATGCCGGTACAAGTTGAATGTCATAGTATTGTTACATAGATTTATGTGAAAGTGCTAAGCTAAAATTACTGCTGGCAGCAATAGCTTGGACGATTAGGCTAGCAATCGGGAGACCTGGTCTGGGAGCGGACCAATGGGGCGGTGACTCCCCTGGAAACGATTAGAGGTAACGTACATGTAAAATGTCTAGATGACAAGTGGAGTAGATTACCACAAGTCAAATCTCAAATGTAAGGAGCTGCCGTATCCCGTTTAGAAGAGTTTGCTGGAGTCAGACTCAGAATATGACAGCTGTCAGTTGTGTTAAGAAGACAACCTTGCGGAACGCCTTCTGTTTGAACAAAGTCTGGTGATAGAACTCTCTCGTCCCCGGACACTAAAGATGCTTAGACTATGACAGCTACCAGTTCAACAGTCGAGCGCTGGAGCACACAACACAACACACCAATACACACATACTTGATACGTATTAGGGGAGACTAGGCACAAATGTAGATTTTAATAACGGCTAAAAAAATATATACTGTCAGATGTGACAAATAGAAAAAACGGCTGAATATTAAAATTTTACACACTTTTCAGCCCCACGGGTCATGATTTGTCATTAAGAACATCGTTAGAGGCGAGGCAGGGCTGAGAGGCGAGGCAGGGCTGAGAGGCGAGGCAGGGTTGAGAGGTAAAGCAGGGCTGAGAGGCGAGGCAGGGCTGAGAGGCGAGGCAGGGCTGAGAGGCGAGGCAGGGTTGAAAGGTGAGGCAGGGTTGAGAGGTAAGGCAGGGCTGAGAGGCGAGGCAGGGCTGAGAGGCGAGGCAGGGTTGAGAGGTAAAGCAGGGCTGAGAGGCGAGGCAGGGCTGAGAGGCGAGGCAGGGCTGAGAGGCGAGGCAGGGTTGAAAGGTGAGGCAGGGTTGAGAGGTAAGGCAGGGCTGAGAGGCGAGGCAGGGCTGAGAGGCGAGGCAGGGCTGAGAGGCGAGGCAGGGCTGAAAGGCGAGGCAGGGCTGAGGCGAGGCAGGGCTGAGAGGCGAGGCAGGGCTGAGAGGCGAGGCAGGGTTGAGAGGTAAGGCAGGGCTGAGAGGCGAGGCAGGGCTGAGAGGCGAGGCAGGGCTGAAAGGCGAGGCAGGGCTGAGGCGAGGCAGGGCTGAAAGGCGAGGCAGGGCTGAGAGGCGAGGCAGGGCTGAGAGGCGAGGCAGGGCTGAGAGGCGAGGCAGGGCTGAGAGGCGAGGCAGGGCTGAGAGGCGAGGCAGGGCTGAGAGGCGAGGCAGGGCTGAGAGGTGAGGCAGGGCTGAAAGGCGAGGCAGGGCTGAAAGGCGAGGCAGGGCTGAGAGGTGAGGCAGGGCTGAGGCGAGGCAGGGCTGAGAGGCGAGGCAGGGCTGAGAGGCGAGGCAGGGTTGAGAGGTAAGGCAGGGCTGAGAGGCAAGCCAGGGCTGAGAGGCGAGGCAGGGCTGAGAGGCAAGGCAGGGTTGAGAGGCGAGGCAGGGCTGAGAGGTGAGGCAGGGCTGAGAGGCGAGGCAGGGCTGAGGTGCGAATGTTGGTAATTTTCCAAGTGTCATGTGAAATAGAGCACGAGGAAACAAATACTTATTATTAATAAACATACTACACACACTAGCCAAACAAATTTTATATACCATTTTCCAGGCCAGCATGTTGTGCCTCTCTAGGGAAGCCAGGAAATACCACAGTATACATCCCAAGGTGGAGTAAACCACAACACATGTCTGTGGTAGATGTTGCTGAGGGTCAAGTAATGCGTAATAATATCTAAGGTAGAGTAGTTGTAGTGACTTATGGTATAGTGAGTCTACCTGAAGGGTATTCCGGGGATCAACGCCCCCGCGGCCCGGTCCATGACCAGATCAGGGCCTGATCAACGAGGCTGTTACTGTTGGCCGCACGTAGTCCAACGTGAGCAGCGGGGGTAGTGATGACTGTGTGGCACATGCACAAGAAACTTGTTGCTACGTATGAGCACGTCCAGGATATTTTAAAAAAGATTAACCTACAAAAAACTAGACAGGGAATCCCGAGGAGTAGCAAGTAGAGCAAGTGATCGTCCCACCAGGAGTTAAGTAGCATTAGCAGACGAATCATCATACTTGCAGATTAATAATCAGAGCAAACATTTTTTTCAGTACTTGCAAATTATATATTGTGCATAACAGTGACGTTTTGAAAAGTCTCTAGTAAACAATTAAAAGCTGAAAAATCACATAAAGGTCATACAACGCCTGGGGAACGAGATTTAATCAGTTTTTATCGGAGGAATTTCTTAGCTTGGCAACCCACCACCATTAGTAATGTAGCGAGATAAGCAAAAAAGGCGTAATGAGAGGCAAAAATAAAATTTTGAAATCAGTGAGGTAAAGTAGCCAGGCAGACTGGTCTGTGAGTTCCACAACGCTCCTGCCATGGGTTCGATTCCCACCCGTTTGTGATTTGTTTGGAATGTTCTTATTACGATTTCGCGAATCCTAATTCTTTTTTTTTTTAGACAAGATGCTTCCACGCAGTTGAGATAATCCTAGATATACATTATTTTCTTGCTTATCTTTTGATAAACAGAAGAACTAAGTTGCTTGCAAAGACAGCAAGCAGCTGGCAGGGAACATGATATGACTGTCGTTTTGAAAACATAATACCCAATATAGTCTTCACATCATAAAAACACATTATCAGTCCACCACCACAAAGACACAGCTACTGAAGACGATAGATGAACCTAGCCATTTTAAATCCATGACGCTGTTTACATAGCTAGATACATACAATTAGCACGAACATTGTGGATGACTGGGCACCGCGGGATTTGAACCTAGTGCCTAGGAAGAGAGGGGAGTTGCACCTACCTTTTCTTCCTGCTGACGGAGTTTAGCAGACTGAGCGCTCACCTGGCGCTCCAACTGACCAATAGTGCGCTCCTTAGCTCGAAGCTCATCCAACTGCAAAGGCAAGTATATAAAGGTTAATAAGAACATAAGAATCGAGGAACACTGTAGCAGGCTTACTGGCCTATACTAGGCAGATCCTATGTTCAAATGCGTCCTTTCTCTCTATTTAATATCACGAATTCTACGCTGTTATTAATATTTAGAAGAGTATACTGAAATCAACGAGCAATGTTAAATATAACTATTCATAAAACAATGAACAACCGCTAAGAGTTTTTATCCCATCTCAGTCCATTCCAAAACTTGACCCTAAGGATGGTATACCACCACAAGGATGCCACCACAAACAATATACTAACACCCAGATACCTATTTACTTCTAGGTGAACAGGGGCAGCAAGTTTATGAAATCGTACCCATACGCCCCTTACTAAGAGTTGGGTCTAGGACCTATCGGTTGGGAACCGAACGCTTCGACTTCATGACCTATTTTTCTTGGTTTTCATTTGAGATGATCAGTCCCTCAGCCATGACAGAAGATAGTCTCTCTGCCGGAACCGGAAGGTGTAAAGCTTTGAGATGAGGTCACGGGTGAGCTGGACCCACTAGTGGAAGGTCACGGGTGAGCTGGACCCACTAGTGGAAGTAGGTCACGGGTGAGCTGGACCCACTAGTGGAAGATCACGGGTGAGCTGGACCCACTAGTGGAAGTAGGTCACGGGTGAGCTGGACTCACTAGTTTGTAGATGAATGGTTCAGAGAACCGACATGTTGATAAATTAGACACATGTGCAACTCTTGGGTATCTTTATTGAGGAAATGTTTCGCCACACAGTGGCTTCATCAGTCCATACGTAGGAGAAACTTGAAGAATAGGAGGAGAATGAAGTAATCAGTCCCTCAACCTTGAGTCGATGTGTTCAGTCCATCAATCTTGAATAGAATACGGCATATGAGCGGAGAAGCAGCTTATAAACCTGCCATACGGTTTATAAGCTGCTTCTCCGCTCATATGCCGTATTCTATTCAAGATTGATGGACTGAACACATCGACTCAAGGTTGAGGGACTGATTACCTCATTCTCCTCCTATTCTTCAAGTTTCTCCTACGTATGGACTGATGAAGCCACTGTGTGGCGAAACGTTTCCTCAATAAAGATACCCAAGAGTTGCACATGCGTCTAATTTATGGACTCACTAGTGGAAGTAGGTCACGGGTGAGCTGGACCCACTAGTGGAAGTCTGTCACGGGTGAGCTGGACCCACTAGTGGAAGTAGGTCACAGGTGAGCTGGACCCACTAGTGGAAGTAGGTCACGGGTGAGCTGGACCCACTAGTGGAAGTAGATCACGGGTGAGCTGGACCCACTAGTGGAAGAAGATCACGGGTGAGCTGGACCCACTAGTGGAAGTAGGTCACGGGTGAGCTGGACCCACTAATGGAAGTAGGTCACAGGTGAGCTGGACCCACTAATGGAAGTAGGTCACAGGTGAGCTGGACCCACCAGGGGCCTGATGCCTCGGCATTAAACCTGTCAGTTTTCTAAACCATTTCTTCACATTAAACTAAGATACTGACCATCTCCTATCAAGGCTAAGAGACTGATCACCTTGAATTACTTTATCTTCCACCGTCTCTGGTAACATTCTCTGTATTGGGTGGCGAAGCCTTTCTGCAGTAAAGATACCCAAGTGGCACACATGTCTCAGTCATCAACACTGACGGGTAACAATGCTCACCAGTCTTGCTGCTTCAGACTTGTTGGCTCTGTGTATCTTGGTGACGGCAGCCTCGTGTTCCTCGTGTAGCCTCCTCAGCTCTCCTGCACGCTGCCGCTCACTCTCCTGAAGAGTCTGTCAGGAAGACAAGTACACCTCAAGTCGTGGTCACTTCATTTCACTCTGTCTGACTTTTTTGGGTTATCCCAGGTTCTCTACACATATGCTGCTATGTATGATAATTCTATGTAACTGTATTTGTGTATACCTGAATAAACTTACTTACTTACATACTTACTAGCCTGGCCCATGGCCGGGCTCCGGGAGTGGGAAGACAAATGAAACTCATCAAAGGTATATCAAATGTATACCATACTGCCCTTAACTATAGCTTCATGTCACAAGTCCATGTCCACACGCTTCAAACTACAGTACACTCACACCTCAAGCTTTCATTCGTTCATTTTACTGTGAACTGAGAACTACATTATGGGCCAGTAGGCCTTCTCAGTGTTCCTCCATTCTTATATTCTTATGCTCTTAAAGTCATTTTGACTTCCTGGGTTGGGGGGTTATCCTAGGTAATTCACACATATGTTACTATGTATGATAATTGTATTAATGTGTACCTGTTCCTAAATAAACTTATTTAGTTCAAACACCAACCTGGTAGCCCCCTGACCAAAAATGTTTGAGTCATGGTACATATAAAGTAACTACAGAAAATGGAAGCAAAAGTTACTTTAAAGAAAATGTAAATGTAGAGTTATTTGTATGAGTAACTAAAATATTTTGTAACATCTGCTTATTAATTAAGTAAGTTTATTCAGGTCTACACAAATAGTTACACAGATTATCATACATAGCAATATATGTGTAGAGAACCTGGGATAACCCAATAAGTCACACTGACTTATTTCCATTGGGGTCCTATTCTATTCTTCTATTCTATTCTATTTGATTTGCCGGTATGGATCCCGGCCCGGGATTGGGGTCCTTTTAATACTTTATTATTATACAATGTAGGAGATATCTTATTATTATACTATAAAGGATATATACTAGGAATAACGTAAATAGAGTTATTTACATTTACATTCTCCTTCCTTTCTGTCGCTACATTAATTAGGTACCTTCTGGCCCTCTTCTTGAACTGGTTCATGCTATGACTGGCTTTGACAGGTGCAGGCAATCTGTTCCATTCCTTTACTGCTGTGCAATGAAAGGTGTTTGAAGCCTGGCCACTGACTGTAGGTACTACAAATTTGTGCTCTCTCCCTCTAGTACTGTGATTGCTTTGGTTCCCAGCCTTGACAAAATTGGCAGCAAGATATTCTGGACACTTATTGTGAGCAATATTATAAACTTGATTTAACTTTAGTTGTTTTACTCTTTCTTCAGTATTCAGCATATCCAATTGTTGTAATTCATCCTGGCCTACATGTTCTCTTGGACCCAGGTCCAGGATGAATCTTACCATTTTGTTCTGGGTGATTTGTAGTTTATCTTTCAGTTTTTTTTTATCAAGGCAGAGTACCATGAAGAGCAAGCGTAGTCCATACGGCATTGTATAAGGGCTAGACATAGCGTTCTGCGAGCCTCAGTAGGTAGACACTGTGCTTGTCTGTAGAGGAACTTCAGTCTGGCATTCGCTTTCTTCACTACAATGTTCCCTATCAATTCTCCTAACATGCATGGGTCAAAGGGGATTCCCAGATATTTTACTGAGGAAACTGAAGTGATGGGTTCATAATTACACCAGACATTAAAATTATTTACTCTTCTCACTTATGTTTCGTGCCAAAGAATATGGCTTCAGTTTTCCCGAGGTGTAATAGTTTGTTGTTTACTAACCATTTGCTGCAGGACTCCAGTTCTAGTGTTATTATAGTAGCTAGATCTTGTGGGTCTTTACCTGACACTAACAGAGCACTCTCATCTGCATACAGTAGGAGTTTGCACTTAACACTGATAGGCATGTCATTTACATAACATAGAAATAAGAAGGGACCCAGAACACTACCTTTAGGAACTGCACATGCTATCGGCAGAGGTTCTGATTCTGTTTTATTGATTTTGACAATCTGTGTCCTATTGCTATGCTAGGACTTAAACCAACCTATGGAACCTATGCCGATAGCTTGAAGTTTCTTATATAATATATTGTGGTTGACAGTATCGAAGGCCTTTTACAAGTCTAAGGTTACCATTCCTATGAGGTTCCCTATCGACATTTCAGTTATCATGTAATCCATGAGATTAATTAGGGAGGTGTCGGTTGAGTAAGAGCTCCTAAAGCCTGATTGGTAACTATGAAGAATGTTGTTGTCATTAAGATACTTAACTACTTGACAGTACACCGCCCTCTCTAGAATTTTGGATATTACACTGAGTATACTAACAGGCCTATAGTTGCTGATATCAGATCTTTATTTCTACAAGTACATGTACAAGGTATACAGGCCTAGCTGACATCAATAACAAACTACTATATAGAAAGCTGCTCGTTAAGCAGAGCATTTCTGGCAAATTAAGTAAATTTTGTCCCAGAATGCGACCCACACCACTCCACTAACACCCAGGTACCTGTTTCACTGCTAGGTGAACATGGACAGTAGGTGTCTTCAGGAAACACGTTCTAGTGTTTCCACCGTACCGGAAATCGACTCCCGGACCTCAGTGTGTGAGATGAGTACGCTGGCACTGATCTCACGCACTAATCCTCCACGAGCCCTGGTCCTCGACCAGGCCTCGTGGTGGATCACGGCATGATCATCCAGGCTGTTACTGCTTGTTGCGCGCAATCCGACGTACGAGCTGCAGCCCGGCTCATCTGGCACTCTTGAACACAGGCAGGAATATGTTGGTAATCCCCCTTATGTATGATGGGAGGCTATTGAACAGTCTTGGGCCCCTGATACTTAGTGTATTTTATCATAATGTACTCATGACATCCCTGCTTTTCATAGGGAGTATGTTGCACCGTCTGCTGAAACTTTTCTTTTCATAAGGAGTGATTTCTGTGTGCAGATTTGGCACCAGTCCCCCTAGGATTTTGTAGGTTTAGATTAAGATATGATAAGAGGCAAGATGTGATGTATCTTTCTCATCTACGTTCCAGGGAGTACAGGTCAAGGGACTCAAACGTTCCCAGTAATTAAGGTGTTTGACTGAACTAATAATACATGCAGTAAAGGTTTACTGTACATTCTTTAGATCTTTAATTTCGCCTGCCTTGAATGGGGCTGTTGGTGTACAACAGTGTTCCAGCCTAGAGAGAACAAGTGACTTAAGGATCATCAGTGGCATGACATTCTTTGTTTTGAAGGTTCTCATTATCCATTCTACCATTTTCCTCGCAGATGTGAGTCTGACACTTGTGATCCTTGAAGGCGAGATCCTCTTACATTATCACTCTCAAGTCCTTCAAATTGGTTGTTAACACTATTGTTCAGTTAGAATTGGTTTCATACTCTGTTCTAGCTATTATTTCCTAAAGTTTTTTATAACGGAGTAACTGAAATTTATCATCATTGAACATTTTGGTTTATATCCGCTTGGAGATTTGCCGTGACCTCAGTGGATGTATTAGTATTAATAGTAGTTACGTAGTAGTAACAGTAGTTGTGTAGCAGTGACAGATGTATGGTATAAGTAGTAGTAATAGTTGTGTAGTAGTAATAATAGTGTAGTAGTAACTGTAGTCGTTCAGTACTAGTAACTGTATTCACCTAATTGTGGTTGCATGGGTCGTTTCATAGTTCCTGGCACCTCCTGTTCGCTGGTAGCCACTAGGTCCACTCTCTCCCTGCTCCATGAGACTTATCATACTTCTTCTCATAGCCATGTATGGATCCTGCCTCTAATACATCACTCTCCAGACTGACAACTCTATGACTGAAGAAGCATTCCCTGACATCCCTGTGACTCATCTGAGTTTTCATGTTTGCAGATGTGACCCCTTGTTGCTGTGTCACGTTTCTGAAACATTCTGTCCCTACCCACCTTATCAATTCCTCTCAGTATTTTATATGTGGTTATCATGTTTTCCCTGTCCTCTAGTGTTTTCAGGTTGAGTTGCCTTAACCTCTCCTCGTAAGGCAAACCCCTCACCTCCGGGACTAGTCTCGTTGCAAACTTTTGCACTTTCTCTAATTTCTTGACGTGCTTGACCAGGTGTGGGCTCCATACTGGTGCTGTATACTCCAGTATGGGCCTGACGTACACGGTGTACAGTGTCGTGAATGACTCCTTGCTTGGGCGTTGAAACGCTATTCTTAGGTTCGCCAGGCGCCTATATGCTGCAGCAGTTATTTGGTTGTGGTGCGCCTCAGGAGATGTGCTCGGTATTATACTCACCCAAAGATCCTTTTCCCAGACTGATTTTTGCAGCCTCTGACCTCTTAGATTCTGCTCCGTCTGCGGTCTTCTTTGTCCTTCCCAAAGCTTCATAACTTTGCACTTGCTGAGGTTAAACTCCAGGAGCCATTTGTCGGACCAGGCTTTCAGCCTGCCTAGATCCCCTTGTAGTAGTAGTAGTAGTAGTAGTAACTGTATTAGTAGTAACAGCAGTTGCGTAGTAGCTACTGTGTAGTAGTAGTAGTAATAGCAGTTATGTAGTAGTAGTAGTAATTGTTGTTGCGTAGCAGTAATAATAATAGTGTAATAGTAATAATAGCGTACTAGTCGTGGTAAATGTGTAGTAGTAATAGCAGTAGTCACCTGGGTTACCAAAACCATCAACATCAGTCTGGCTCAGGCTGCTGCTCATCAATAAACTGTCTGAAATTTGAATTTGAATTTGAATTTAAGGGGCACCACAGTGCCACCCACCGACACTCAAGGAATGAGCGCCATCTACTGAGAGGCTGTGCAACCAGGGCCCCACCCCTGCCGGGTGCCAACACTGACGCCACCAACTATATGTGGCACTTGTGCCACTAACAAGGAATTTAAGCACATGCCCGTGAAGATTCATTATGATTACATTTAGTAATGAGTCGACAGGATGCATATAATATGACATGGTAGTTCTATATAAATAAAGGTTAATAAAATGATTATAATTAAAATAATGATGTGGTATGGTAATGATGGTGAGGTCGAGGATGTAAATTAAGAACATTGTAGAAGATAATATTACTGTGTGTGTGTGTGTGTGTGTGTGTGTGTGTGTGTGTGTGTGTGTGTGTGTGTGTGTGTGTGTGTGTGTGTGTGTGTGTGTGTGTGTGTGTGTGTGTGTGTGTGTGTGTGTGTGTTTGTGTGTGTGTGTATGTGTGTGTGTGTGTGTGTGTGTGTGTGTATGTGTGTGTGTGTGTGTGTGTGTGTGTGTGTGTGTATGTGTGTGTGTGTGTGTGTATGTGTGTGTGTGTGTGTGTGTGTGTGTGTGTGTGTGTGTGTGTGTGTGTGTGTGTGTGTGTGTGTGTGTGTGTGTATGTGTGTGTGTGTGTGTGTGTGTGTGTGTGTGTGTGTGTGTGTGTGTGTGTGTGTGTGTGTGTGTGTGTGTGTGTGTGTGTGTGTGTGTGTGTGTGTGTGTGTGTGTGTGTGTATGTGTGTGTGTGTATGTGTGATGTTAGTGTGCTTCTAGCAAAACAGTGATTGAATTGACACTAAAATGAATTAAGTGACAAGATAGGGTAGGTAAGGTTCGTCAGGACACGTGTTTCCTGACGCGGGTCTTAGTCGTATGATGACCCACTAATGGAGCTGTTCGTCATCTGACCGAAGCCTTCCGCTGGCTTACGGTCCACCTCTTTAAAAATTATGGAAATAATTATAACCATTTTTATTATTAAGTGACCACTGTCACATTCACTTAAGTGACAGTAAAAGTGTTTCTTTGCATGGTGACGCTGGCCGGTGGAGACTGCTGGAGGATAATTAAGTTCACAGGTTGATGAAGTGCTCGGACAGGTGGCAGATCCAATTCAATGCGGACAAGTGTAGGATTCTAATCCTATACACAAATAACCCGCACATAGAAGAGAGGAGCTTACGACTTTGTCAATGGTCCAAGTCGGACCGAAACGTCGTCGTAAGCTCCTCTCTTCTATGTGCGGGTTATTTGTGTATCGTTCCAGTCACGGTATTGTGCCTTTTTTTGTTATTTCTAATACTATGAAAATGAAACAACTATGGCATTCATAAGCTAAACAAGTCAAAACGAATGCGAAAAGGATCCTGTAATTCTGATTAGCAGAAATTTGAAGGCAAGACAACAGTACGTCAATGTTCGCAATAAAACTGATAAAATATTTGGCTTCATGTCCAGAAGTATAAATAACAGAAGTGTTCAGGTTAAACTTCAAGTTCATGTATCTTTGGTCAGACCTGGTTTATATTACCTTCTTACACAGGATGGACGTAAATACTCTCGAAAATACACAGAGCAATATGGAGTTAGTTTCATATATTAAAAATCTTTTCTACGAAAATAGGCTGAAGGCACTGAACTCTTTATATAAATGAAAAACAAGAATAAATAACTGATATAAAATATCGTGTTGAAATATTTAAGACAGGACTCGCAGTAATGGATTCAATTTGGAGAAATTAATATTTAAAATGTATATTGGGGAGTACTGGCTTAGCAATAAAGTTGTAGATAAGTGGAACAGGTAGCGTCAGTGAGGCAAGAACTTTTGTAAGCTTTAAACAGTAGGTACGTTGCTGTGCTCCTACTCATTAGGGAAACAGTAAGTCGGAGGTACATAGTATACACAACAATGCGGTGAGGTTAGAGATCTTGGAATGTTCATTTATCCAAAAATAAGAAGATTAAAACAATGGAGAATGGCAACGAGGTGGGCTAAAAATAAGAAGGTGAGAGACATAGCAGTGATAGTGAGGTGAAGCCTCAGGTGGTGAGAGACACAGCAGTGATAGTGAGGTGCAGCCTCAGGTGGTGAGAGACACAGCAGTGATAGTGAGGTGCAGCCTCAGGTGGTGAGAGACACAACAGTGATAGTGAGGTGCAGCCTCAGGTGGTGAGAGACACAGCAGTGATAGTGAGATGCAGCCTCAGGTGTTGAGAGACATAGTGATAGTGAGGTGCAGCCTCAGGTGGTGAGAGACACAGCAGTGATAGTGAGGTGCAGCCTCAGGTGGTGAGAGACACAGCAGTGATAGTGAGGTGCAGCCTCATGTGGTGAGAGACATAGCAGTTATAGTGAGGTGCAGCCTCAGGTGGTGAGAGACATAGCAGTTATAGTGAGGTGCAGCCTCAGGTGGTGAGAGACATAGCAGTTATAGTGAGGTGCAGCCTCAGGTGGTGAGAGACATAGCAGTGATAGTGAGGTGCAGCCTCAGGTGGTGAGAGACATAGCAGTTATAGTGAGGTGCAGCCTCAGGTGGTGAGAGACATAGCAGTTATAGTGAGGTGCAGCCTCAGGTGGTGAGAGACATAGCAGTGATAGTGAGGTGCAGCCTCAGGTGGTGAGAGACATAGCAGTGATAGTGAGGTGCAGCCTCAGGTGGTGAGAGACATAGCAGTTATAGTGAGGTGCAGCCTCAGGTGGTGAGAGACATAGCAGTTATAGTGAGGTGCAGCCTCAGGTGGTGAGAGACATAGCAGTTATAGTGAGGTGCAGCCTCAGGTGGTGAGAGACATAGCAGTTATAGTGAGGTGCAGCCTCAGGTGGTGAGAGACATAGCAGTGATAGTGAGGTGCAGCCTCAGGTGGTGAGAGACATAGTAGTGATAGTGAGGTGCAGCCTCAGGTGGTGAGAGACACAGCAGTGACAGCGAGGTGCAGCCTCAGGTGGTGAGAGACATAGCAGTTATAGTGAGGTGCAGCCTCAGGTGGTGAGAGACATAGCAGTGATAGTGAGGTGCAGCCTCAGGTGGTGAGAGACACAGCAGTGATAGTGAGGTGCAGCCTCAGGTGGTGAGAGACAGCAGTGATAGTGAGGTGCAGCCTCATGTGGTGAGAGACATAGCAGTGATAGTGAGGTGCAGCCTCAGGTGGTGAGAGACATAGCAGTGAAAGTGAGGTGCAGCCTCAGGTGGTGAGAGACATAGCAGTGATAGTGAGGTGCAGCCTCAGGTGGTGAGAGACATAGCAGTGATAGTGAGGTGCAGCCTCAGGTGGTGAGAGACATAGCAGTGATAGTGAGGTGCAGCCTCAGGTGGTGAGAGACACAGCAGTGATAGTGAGGTGCAGCCTCAGGTGGTGAGAGACATAGCAGTGATAGTGAGGTGCAGCCTCAGGTGGTGAGAGACATAGCAGTGATAGTGAGGTGCAGCCTCAGGTGGTGAGAGACATAGCAGTGATAGTGAGGTGCAGCCTCAGGTGGTGAGAGACACAGCAGTGATAGTGAGGTGCAGCCTCAGGTGGTGAGAGACATAGCACAGCCTCAGGTGGTGAGTGATAGTGAGGTGCAGCCTCAGGTGGTGAGAGACATAGCAGTGATAGTGAGGTGCAGCCTCAGGTGGTGAGAGACATAGCAGTGATAGTGAGGTGCAGCCTCAGGTGGTGAGAGACACAGCAGTGATAGTGAGGTGCAGCCTCAGGTGGTGAGAGACACAGCAGTGATAGTGAGGTGCAGCCTCAGGTGGTGAGAGACACAGCAGTGATAGTGAGGTGCAGCCTCAGGTGGTGAGAGACACAGCAGTGATAGTGAGGTGCAGCCTCAGGTGGTGCGAGACACAGCAGTGATAGTGAGGTGCAGCCTCAGGTGGTGAGAGACACAGCAGTGATAGTGAGGTGCAGCCTCAGGTGGTGAGAGAGACACAGCAGTGATAGTGAGGTGCAGCCTCAGGTGGTGAGAGACACAGCAGTGATAGTGAGGTGCAGCCTCAGGTGGTGAGAGACACAGCAGTGATAGTGAGGTGCAGCCTCAGGTGGTGAGAGACACAGCAGTGATAGTGAGGTGCAGCCTCAGGTGGTGAGAGACACAGCAGTGATAGTGAGGTGCAGCCTCAGGTCGTGAGAGACACAGCAGTGATAGTGAGGTGCAGTCTCAGGTGGTGAGAGAGACACAGCAGTGATAGTGAGGTGCAGCCTCAGGTGGTGAGAGACACAGCAGTGATAGTGAGGTGCAGCCTCAGGTGGTGAGAGACACAGCAGTGATAGTGAGGTGCAGCCTCAGGTGGTGAGAGACACAGCAGTGATAGTGAGGTGCAGCCTCAGGTGGTGAGAGACACAGCAGTGATAGTGAGGTGCAGCCTCAGGTGGTGAGAGACACAGCAGTGATAGTGAGGTGCAGTCTCAGGTGGTGAGAGACACAGCAGTGACAGTGAGGTGCAGTCTCAGGTGGTGAGAGAGACACAGCAGTGATAGTGAGGTGCAGCCTCAGGTGGTGAGAGACACAGCAGTGATAGCGAGGTGCAGCCTCAGGTGGTGAGAGACACAGCAGTGACAGTGAGGTGCAGTCTCAGGTGGTGAGAGAGACACAGCAGTGATAGTGAGGTGCAGCCTCAGGTGGTGAGAGACACAGCAGTGACAGTGAGGTGCAGCCTCAGGTGGTGAGAGAGACACAGCAGTGATAGTGAGGTGCAGCCTCAGGTGGTGAGAGAGACACAGCAGTGATAGTGAGGTGCAGCCTCAGGTGGTGAGAGACACAGCAGTGATAGTGAGGTGCAGCCTCAGGTGGTGAGAGAGACACAGCAGTGATAGTGAGGTGCAGTCTCAGGTGGTGAGAGAGACACAGCAGTGATAGTGAGGTGCAGCCTCAGGTGGTGAGAGACACAGCAGAGACAGTGAGGTGCAGTCTCAGGTGGTGAGAGAGACACAGCAGTGATAGTGAGGTGCAGTCTCAGGTGGTGAGAGAGACACAGCAGTGATAGTGAGGTGCAGCCTCAGGTGGTGAGAGACACAGCAGTGACAGTGAGGTGCAGCCTCAGGTGGTGAGAGACACAGCAGTGACAGTGAGGTGCAGTCTCAGGTGGTGAGAGAGACACAGCAGTGATAGTGAGGTGCAGCCTCAGGTGGTGAGAGAGACACAGCAGTGACAGTGAGGTGCAGTCTCAGGTGGTGAGAGAGACACAGCAGTGACAGTGAGGTGCAGCCTCAGGTGGTGAGAGAGACACAGCAGTGACAGTGAGGTGCAGTCTCAGGTGGTGAGAGAGACACAGCAGTGACAGTGAGGTGCAGTCTCAGGTGGTGAGAGAGACACAGCAGTGACAGTGAGGTGCAGTCTCAGGTGGTGAGAGAGACACAGCAGTGATAGTGAGGTGCAGTCTCAGGTGGTGAGAGAGACACAGCAGTGATAGTGAGGTGCAGTCTCAGGTGGTGAGAGAGACACAGCAGTGATAGATTAAGTTGAAGGTTGAGCTGGAAGGAAGAGAGGAATCTGCTATATTTGCATAATCATTTGATCCATGTGAAAACACAACACTTGGCCGTATAAATATGATATAAACAAAAGCACCAACGGTAATGCTAGCTTAAAAAAATCCAAACACTAGCAAGTATTATTATTATTACAATCAAGGGGGAAGCGCTAAACCCGGAGGATTATACAGCGCCTGGGGGGGGGGGGATGTGGAAGGCATTCAGGCTTAATTTGGGGAACTGGAGCACAGATCCAATTCCCTAAATCAAGAGGGAACCTTCCTTGAGGGGACACTAGCAAGTAACGCACCACAATAATAAACACTATAACAAGGGGCTGAGGTGGTGCCTCGTTACCTAACTCAATATTTATTAATTTTCCACATATATCCTCCAGTATCTACGGCAAATTACGAACATTAACTCAAGAGTTCTAGTTGAGAATGGACGAAGTTTACCTACATCGCTAGACGAGATGGTGGAAAACACACACACACACACACACACACACACACACACACACACACACACACACACACACACACACACACACACACACACACACACACACACACACACACACACAGTATGCAGCACCAGTTTGGAAGTCACACCTGGTCAAGCACGTCAAAAAATTAGAGAAAGTGCAAAGGTTTGCAACAAGGTTAGTTCCGGAGCTCAGAGGAATGTTCTACGAAGAAAAGTTGAGGGAAATCGGCCTGACGACCCTAGAGAACAGGAGGGTTAGGGGAGACATGATAACGACGTGCAAAATACTGCGTGGAATAGATAAGGTGGACAGAGACAGGATGTTCCAGAGAGGGGACACAGAAACAAGGGATCACAATTGGAAGCTGAAGACACAGACGAGTCAAAGGGATGTTAGGAAGTATTTCTTCACTTATAGAGTTGTCAAGAAGTGGAATAGTCTAGCAAGTGATGTAGTGGAGGCAGGAATCATACATAGCTTTAAGACGAGGTATGATAAAGCTCACGGAGCAGACAGATTGTGGAACTAGTAGCGATCAATGAAGAGGCGGAGCCAGGAGCTGAGTCTCGACCCCTGCAACCACAATTAGGTGAATTAGGTGAGTACACACACAAGTATTTCTTCAGTCACAGAGTTGTCAGGAAGTGGAATAGTCTGGAAAGACGAAGTGGAAGCAGGAACCATACATAGCTTTAAGAAGAGGTATCATAAGACTCATGGAGCACGGAGAGTGTGGACCTAGTAACGACCAGTGAAGATTAGGGGCCAGGAGCTGTGAATTGACCCTCGCAACCACAATTGAGCACACACACACACACACACACACACACACAAGAGGAACACAAGTGGAGTAAGTACGAAACATTTGCAACAGTTGGGTATCTTTATTCAGTGTAATGCAATAATAAAGAAAAAGACGAGGTGGTGTGATGCTGTCTTGAGGAGGCAGAGGGAGTGGAGACCAGGTGGTGTGATGCTGTCTTGAGGAGGCAGAGGGAGTGGATACCAGGTGGTGTGATGCTGTCTTGAGGAGGCAGAGGGAGTGGAGACCAGGTGGTGTGATGTCGTGACCATGAGGAGTGAGGGGAAGGTGTTAGTGCCACGATTAGGAGAGAGAGGAGAGGTGGCTGCTGGTCAGAGAGGTGCACCAGCTCTATATATAACATCCTTCCACCCTTTCCCCTCACCCTGCTACTTGTCTACTCTCACTTGCACCAAGCCAAACACCTGCTATCTCGACCCTACAACCATACTGTAATAACACCAACACCCACTTCCCGTTTTCAGCAAACTTCGTAGCTCGTTCAACTCGAAACCAAATGCACATCTGTTTACTCCCGGTCTGGGAGTCTCCGAGCACCTGCTGTGTTCACCTAACAGCCAGGAAGCATTTGTCCTCTGTCTTGAAGACTCACCTAACATAACCTCTTGTGTATATACATTTACGTCATTTTTTCTTTACAAATATAAATGACCAAAAACTTGATACCCATTATATGACGCCATTCGTCCCCAGCATGTAAACAGACAGGAAAGAGTGTGTCCTGCAGGCAGCTGCTGCTTGCCAGGGTGTGAGACCATCATGGCTGGCGAGACGCACTTGACATTAATTGACTCCAGTTGCCAGTCGCAGTCTGAACTTTCCCTGCTGTACTTAGATACCTAAACATACATTCCCCTTCCCCTCACTTTTCCTCGTGTTTATCTATAGATATGATATATTCCGTTTTCATTTAGGTTTTTAGTTCATTAGATCTTCACATTTGTTTTCATCTTCCTGACCTCCATTCTCTTCACAACGCCGAGTTCCTAATCTCATAATTCGGTGGCCACCTTCCCAGGTCGAGTTGTAACAAAATTTTGTTCGGATTTTTAACCCCGGAGGGTTAGCCACCTAGTATAACCCAAGAAAGGCAGTGAATGATCGAAGGACTGTCTGTCTTATTTCCATTGGGGTCCACAGTCTTGTCCCCCAGGATGCGACCCATACCAGTCGACTAACACCCAGGTACCTACTTGCTAGGTGAACAGGATAACCGGTGTAAGGGAACGCGTTGAAATGTTTTCACCCTTGCCGGGAATCGAACCCGGACCCTCAGCGTGTGAAGCGAGAGCTTTGCCAGCCAGGCGACGAGGCCTTGTGTAACCCTCCCGAGTATCTTTAGGAAGCTCAGGGCTTCACGTAGGGAGCAGTGCGGGAGTTACGGAAGCAAAATATATTTTTCGTATACTTTTCTTTCATTTGAATGATAAATATGTATTTTTTTTTTTAGACGTTTAGATCAGGCAGAAATCTGCGAACTATAACGCTGGCGAAAACTCCCGTCCTATTTAAAGTCCAGATTGCTCACGGGAAAGTTGTGATCCCCTGAGCCACCTTGAACATCTTACCTGAGTAAGTTTGTCCTACAGGTGTTGTGTCAACTCGTCTGCTCACTCGGCCTACTTTCATCCATTACATCAGCGGGTTCACCCATGACGAGTGACGCTGAAGAATAAACTCTAGAATCATTATGGTGGTGTGCTCGCTCACACGATATGTGACAGTGACCAACAGATTCGACCCTTGGGGTAAAACTTTACCCCCTCTCTCTCTCTCTCTCTCTCTCTCTCTCTCTCTCTCTTTCACCCTCAGCCATAGTTATGGCTGGGGTGGCTCGCTGGCTCTCTGCCACCACGCATATTTAATATACTTTTTACCTTAACTTCACGCCACGCACCCTCTTACCTCCCTGGTTTCCCTTACCATCTCTACCTCGCACCCCCTTCCACTCATCCACCACCCGTTTCCCCTCTACACAACTATCCCCTTCCGTCTGGTCCTCCACAACACTTCCCCCATCTAGTTCCCAGCTCACTTCACTGCTGGCAGAGTCAACAGGGGTATGTTAGGTAAATCTCCCCTGCTGTAATGCTCCCTCCCACCTTCCCCTCCTTCATTCTATCTTTCCTTCCCAATGCCTCACTTCCCTGAGTGCCTAGCCACTAGCCACTCCCTCCTATCAGACCATTATGAGTAAGAGGTAACGCCGCCCCTGACATTATAAATAGCTAGTCTTCTGTAGGGTGGAAGTCACAGCCCACGTCCACCGCTGGTAATACTGAAGAGGTCACAAAGTGGATGAGGATAGTACTGAAGAGATCGCAAAGTGGACGAGTGTAGTATTGAAGAGGTCACAAAGTGGACGAAGGTAGTACTGATGAGGTCACAAAGTGGACGAGGGTAGTACTAAAGAGGTCACACAGTGGACGAAGGTAGTACTGAAGAGGTCACAAAGTGGACGAAGGTAGTACTGAAGAGGTCACAAAGTGGACGAGGGTAGTAATGAAGAGGTCACAAACAATGCATAGTTACAAATTCTCTTAGGTAATTCCCCATGAGAGTTAGTGTCTACGAGATCCCTCTCCAGGTTCCTCCTCTCAGCTTTCCACCGACTGCCATGATATAGTTTTGTCCTATTTATTTTGAACCTTCTATGAGACTAACGTGATAATATAGCCTGAGTTTCAGAGCGTTTAGCTCACACCCGAGAGGACCCGGGTTCGATTCCTCACCGGGACGAGATGTAAGGGCACATCTCCTTATACCTACTGCCCCTTCTCACCTACGAAGTCAACAGTAACCTAACCTAGCCTAATCTATCCTGGCACCCTGGATTCCTAATGAAAATACATCAGAATTTTGAGTTGAACAATCCTGGGTTATACCCCAAGAATCCACAGTTTAAAACACAAAAAATGAGGCAAGTCTTACTGTTACAACTTTAATAAGAAGGGTGACGACTCTGCTTACCAGTACGGCTTCCTCCAGACGCTTCTTGTGCTCGCGCAGCGTTGACAAATCTCTGTTTAACCTGTCCAGGTCGCGCTCTGTACTGTGACAACATTGTACAGGTAGTTGTTCCGACCTGTAGAGAAAAAGGTTAAGTTTAGTTAGCAGCGAATTAATGCCCCGAGCTTGTCCGTGAATTTATTATATTCATAGTCAACATGGCTTGCATACGCTGTTGTGCGTTGTGCGTTGTGCGCCTGTGCATGAAAGCAACACAACTGCCTTGTTGATGCACTTGATGTAGTGAGACACTCAGCCACTGCCTGGCTACACAGTCAAGGTATTGAAGAAACGGTTGTATGTGTTGGCCAAGACACTGTTTTCTTGAGGTCGCGTTTGTTTTTGTCTAGTACTCTCACATGTACTCTGCCGTAACTGTTGATCTGAAGGTGAAACTGCTTTGTACTGTGCTTTCTTGATTCCTGTACCCATTGCAAACCTTTGTTCTATATTTAACGATACGTTTATATCTATATTAAAAAAGCTACATCAACACGTGTAAATATATTTTTAACCAATATGTCAAGTACCATTAAGCTAGTACGATCTATCACACTTTCCTGTGTTCTTCCAGTCCCTGCTACCATCCCATCTACCACTAAAAGGCTTCCAATGGTTTTCTTGAGAGTCTTAAGTTATGTCCTCATTGTACGTTTTCCGTGGTTTACGCTGCAGTTACAAAGGTGAAAACAAAAATAGGTGTTCGACTAGTATATGCATCACGCAGGATGATTCTCATACAGGAGGTGGTAAGTTCTGCCAGCCATGATGGTAATGTTCTGTTCCCCTATGTTCTTCAAGTTATCACCATCACGGACAAACTAAGTCTTTCTACTAATATATACTAATATATACCACAACACTCGCGTTTACACAACATATTGAGCAGAATTTAAATGTAATATATATATATATATATATATATATATATATATATATATATATATATATATATATATATATATATATATATTTTTTTTTTTTTTTTTTTTTTTTTTTTTTTTTTTTTCAACAAGTCGGCCGTCTCCCACCGAGGCAGGGTGACCCAAAAAAGAAAGAAAATCCCCAAAAAGAAAATACTTTCATCATCATTCAACACTTTCACCACACTCGCACATTATCACTGTTTTTGCAGAGGTGCTCAGAATACAACAGTCTAGAAGCATACACATATAAAGATACACAACATATCCCTCCAAACTGCCAATATCCCAAACCCCTCCTTTAAAGTGCAGGCATTGTACTTCCCATTTCCAGGACTCAAGTCCGACTATATGAAAATAACCGGTTTCCCTGAATCCCTTCACTAAATATTACCCTGCTCACACTCCAACAGATCGTCAGGTCCCAAGTACCATTCGTCTCCATTCACTCCTATCTAACACGCTCACGCACGCTTGCTGGAAGTCCAAGCCCCTTACCCACAAAACCTCCTTTACCCCCTCTCTCCAACCCTTTCGAGGACGACCCCTACCCCGCCTTCCTTCCCCTATAGATTTATATGCTTTCCATGTCATTCTACTTTGATCCATTCTCTCTAAATGACCAAACCACCTCAACAACCCCTCTTCTGCCCTCTGACTAATACTTTTATTAACTCCACACCTTCTCCTAATTTCCACACTCCGAATTTTCTGCATAATATTTACACCACACATTGCCCTTAAACAGGACATCTCCACTGCCTCCAACCGTCTCCTCGCTGCTGCATTTACCACCCAAGCTTCACACCCATATAAGAGTGTTGGTACTACTATACTTTCATACATTCCCTTCTTTGCCTCCATAGATAACGTTTTTTGACTCCACATATACCTCAACGCACCATGTATATATATGTATATGTATATATATATACATGTATATATATATATATGTATATATATATATATGTATATATATGGGTCTATGAAAGATGAGGTGAATCATAGAATTGATGAGGGAAAAAGAGTGAGTGGTGCACTTAGGAGTCTGTGGAGACAAAGAACTTTGTCCTTGGAGGCAAAGAGGGGAATGTATGAGAGTATAGTTTTACCAACGCTCTTATATGGGTGTGAAGCGTGGGTGATGAATGTTGCAGCGAGGAGAAGGCTGGAGGCAGTGGAGATGTCATGTCTGAGGGCAATGTGTGGTGTGAATATAATGTAGAGAATTCGTAGTTTGGAAGTTAGGAGGAGGTGCGGGATTACCAAAACTGTTGTCCAGAGGGCTGAGGAAGGGTTGTTGAGGTGGTTCGGACATGTAGAGAGAATGGAGCGAAACAGAATGACTTCAAGAGTGTATCAGTCTGTAGTGGAAGGAAGGCGGGGTAGGGGTCGGCCTAGGAAGGGTTGGAGGGAGGGGGTAAAGGAGGTTTTGTGTGCGAGGGGCTTGGACTTCCAGCAGGCATGCGTGAGCGTGTTTGATAGGAGTGAATGGAGACAAATGGTTTTTAATACTTGACGTGCTGTTGGAGTGTGAGCAAAGTAACATTTATGAAGGGATTCAGGGAAACCGGCAGGCCGGACTTGAGTCCTGGAGATGGGAAGTACAGTGCCTGCACTCTGAAGGAGGGGTGTTAATGTTGCAGTTTAAAAACTGTAGTGTAAAGCACCCTTCTGGCAAGACAGTGATGGAGTGAATGATGGTGAAAGTTTTTCTTTTTCGGGCCACCCTGCCTTGGTGGGAATCGGCCGGTGTGATAATAAAATATATATATATATATATATATATATATATATATATATATATATATATATATATATATATATATATATATATATATACATATATATATATATATATATATATATATATATATATATATATATATATATATATATATATATATATGTGTGTGTGTGTGTGTGTGTGTGTGTGTGTGTGTGTGTGTGTGTGTCTGTGTGTGTGTGTGTGTGTGTGTGTGTGTGTGTGTGTGTGTGTGTGTGTGTGTGTGTGCAAGGAATTCGCGAGAGCAGCGAAATATACACAAACACTGATCTCTGGCTGAAGGAAACTCGAACCTACGAACCTAAGGTTCGTAGGTTCGAGTCTCCTTCAGCCAGAGATCAGTGTTTATATATATTTCGCTGCTCTCGCGAATTCCTTGCACACACACACACACACACACACACACACACACACACACACACACACACACACACACACACACACACACACACACACACACACACATATATATATATATATATATATATATATATATATATATATATATATATATATATATATATATATATATATATATCAACGCTAGTCACTCTACAGAGTGTACCACTACAGTGCTAGAGTCACTATAGGCGAGCAGCATTTGCTTCCATTAGTCTGTCTCACACTGCCTGGTGGAGTTATGAAGGGACTCATGAATCAGGCAACACGCATAACACAACACTCGCGTTTACACAACATATTGAGCACAATTTAAATGTAATATTAATAATTAAGACATTTTTTTTAGAAAATACTAACACTAAAACGCCGGGTAAGAAATGCAAAAAAAAAAATGGAAAGATGAGTAATATGAATGAACTGTTTAGTGTGATAATGTGCCTCTATGTATGTGTTACTATGTACGTATGTATGTATGTATGTGTATGTACGTATGTATGTATACGAGTGCAGAGACAGTGTTAATAAAGACTGAGGCTGTATTATTGTGTCAGGTCTCACACCCACATCATTCCAACAATGATCCGTTATTCCTTTATTTACCCAAGTTCCTGTACCTTAAAATCTCTCCTACACACACACACACAACGGAGGAGGAGGTGCAGAAGCTGCTAAGTGATCTCGATACCTCAAAGGCGAGGGGTCCGGACATCTCCCAATGGGTCCTTAGAGAAGGAGCAGAGATGCTGTGTGTGCCACTAACCACAATCTTCAATACATCCCTTGAATCTGGGCAACTACCTGAGGTATGGAAGACGGCAAATGTAGTCCCCATTTTTAAGAAAGGAGACAGAAACGAGGCACTAAACTACAGACCAGTGTCTCTGACGTGTATAGTATGCAAAGTCATGGAGAAGATTATCAGGAGGAGAGTGGTGGAGCACCTGGAACGAAACATGATTATAAACAACAACTAACACGGATTCATGGGAAGAAAATCCTGTGTCACAAACCTTCTGGAGTTAAGAACATAAGAACATAAGAACGAAGGAACACTGCAGAAGGCCTACTGGCCCATGCGAGGCAGGTCCAAGTCTCCTACCGGCTTAAGCCAATGCACCCAACCTAGTCAGGTCAGGTCACATTGACTTAAGGGAGGAACACGGCAACCGACCTGGTAGCACAAGCTATCAGGTCTAACTCACACCCACCCACATCCACTCATGTATTTATCCAACCTATTTTTAAAGCTACACAACGTTCTGGCCTCTATAACGGTACTTGGGAGTTTGTTCCACTCATCCACAACTCTATTACCAAACCAGTACTTTCCTATATCCTTCCTGAATCTGAATTTTTCCAACTTAAAACCATTGCTGCGAGTCCTGTCTAGGCTAGATATTTTCAGCACACTATTTACATCCCCTTTATTTATTCCTGTCTTCCATTTATACACCTCAATCATATCCCCCCTAATTCTTCGTCTTTCTAGAGAGTGCAGTTTCAGGGCCCTTAGTCTATCCTCATAGGGAAGGTTTCTGATACATGGGATCAACTTTGTCATCCTCCTTTGTACATTTTCCAGAGAATTTATATCCATTCTGTAATACGGTGACCAAAACTGTGCAGCATAATCTAAATGAGGCCTAACCAAGGATGTATAGAGTTGAAGAACAACCTGAGGACTCCTATTATTTATGCTTCTTGATATGAAGCCAAGGATTCTATTAGCTTTATTGCGAACACTTATGCACTGTTGTCTTGGTTTCAGATTACTGCTAACCAGAACTCCTAAATCTTTTTCGCAATCCGTAATATTAAGATCTACATTATTTAGTTTATATGTGGCATGGTTATTGTCCTGTCCAACATTTAGAACTTTGCATTTGTCTATATTAAACTGCATCTGCCACTTCTCCGACCACTGCATCAGTCTATTCAAATCTTCCTGGAGTGCTCGAATGTCCTCGTCAGAATGAATTCGACGGCCTATTTTGGTGTCATCGGCAAACTTGCCGATGTCGCTCTTTATGCCCTCATCTATGTCGTTTATGTAGATTGTGAACAGCAGGGGGCCCAACACTGACCCCTGTGGAACACCGCTCGTGACACTTCCCCACTCTGATTTCTCCCCATTTATGCAAACTCTCTGCTGCCTATTTGTCAACCATGCCTCTATCCAGGAAAAAATTTCTCCTCCTATTCCATGTGCTTTAATTTTCCTCAATAGTCTCTGATGTGGGACCCTGTCAAAAGCCTTACTGAAGTCCATATACACAATATCATATTCATTACCATGATCTACCTCCTCAAATACCTTAGTGAAAAAAGTTAATAAATTCGTAAGGCAGGAACGCCCCTTTGTAAAACCATGCTGAGATTCGTTGATTAATTTATGTTTTTCAAGGTGGCTACGAACTGCCTCGGCAATTATTGATTCCATAAATTTTCCCACTATGGAGGTTAGGCTTATTGGTCTATAGTTCGAAGCTAAGGACCTGTCACCTGTTTTGAAAATAGGTATCACATTTGCCATTTTCCACTTATCTGGCACCATGCCAGTTTGTAGTGATATGTTGAAAAGATTAGCCAAAGGGGTGCTAAGCTCCTCTTTACATTCCTTTAGAACCCTTGCATACAGTTCATCAGGGCCTGGGGATTTGTTAGGTTTTAATTTATCTATTTGCCTAAGGACCATGTCACTTGTGACCCTAATAGTGCACAGTTTATTATCGTCCTGTTCTACATAATTTATCATTACTGGAATATCGCTGGTATCCTCCTGTGTAAAAACTGAGAGGAAGTATGTGTTAAAAATTCTACACATTTCCTTATCACTGTCAGTGAGCTGACCCGAGGAACTTTTGAGTGGGCCTATCTTGTCCCTGATCTTACTTCTGTATACCTGAAAGAATCCTTTTGGGTTAGTCTTCGATTCTCTTGCAACTTTAACCTCATAATCTCTTTTTGCTTTTCTAATTCCCTTTTTTATTTCTCTCTTTAACTGAATATATCGATTTCTCAATTGCCCCTCTCCTCTTTTGATTTGCCTATATATGCCTCTCTTTTGACCAATCAGATATTTTAATCTATTGTTCATCCATTTAGGATCATTTTTGTTTGATCTGATTTCCCTATTTGGAACATAATTTGACTGAGCAGCTAGAACTATGCCCTGGAAAGCATCATATCGGCAACCATCACCACCTACCTGACCCTTAGTCAGGTCATTCCAGTTCAGCCCACCTAAGTAATTTTTCAGTCCTATGAAATCAGCCAAGCGAAAGTCAGGGACGGAGACTTGATTGCCATTATTAGGGGAATTCCATGATATATTAAAACTGAGTGATTTGTGATCACTTTCCCCAAGTTCATCATTAACCTCAAGATTATTAATTAGTGTTTCCCTACTGGCAAGAACCAAGTCAAGGAGGTTATTTCCCCTAGTTGGCTCTGTCACAAACTGTTTTAAAAAACAATCCTGGATCGTATCAAGAAAGTCACCTGACTCTAAATTTCCTGTCAAATTGCTCCAGTCAATCTGTCTATAGTTGAAATCTCCCATTAGCACAACATTTTCGTATGTAGATGCCTTCCGAATTTCGTCCCATAGAAGTTTACTGCACTCCCTATCAAGATTTGGGGCCCTGTAAATCACACCCAAAATTAGTTTTTCTCGGCCCTCGAGAAGCTGTAACCAAACAGATTCAGTGGCTGACGCTTCTAATTTAATATCTTGTCTAACACAACAATTTAAATTGTCTCTGACATACATCGCTACTCCACCACCTTTCCTGTTGACCCTGTCAGTGTGGAATAATTTATAGCCTTGTATGTGACATTCAGAGGGCATCTCTCTATCTTTCAGATTGAGCCAGGTCTCTGTTATAGCAATAATATCTATGTTTCCTGCACTTGCAATTAATCTTAGCTCATCTATCTTATTTCTTACACTCCTGCTATTAGTATAGTAAACCTTAAGGGAGCTAGTCCCTTGCTGCCCTCTGCTGTCCCCCTTTGTCTGCTGACCTGATCTATTGTCTTTATTTATAACTTCATGCTGAATGCCTTTTATACATTTACTGTTTCCAACCCAAGTGTTGCAACCTGCTTGTTTCCCACACACACCCATACCTCTATCTTCCATCAGTTTAAAATCATAGGCATTTCACCAATGGCCTTCTCAATCGAGTCTGCAAGTGCTACCACCCCAGCCCCAGAGAGATGTACCCCATCCCTTGCATACATATCATGTTTGCCATAAAAGTTGTTCCAGTTGTCAATGAATGGGATTGCAAGTTCCTTGCAGTATCTGTCTAGCCAGCAATTTACACCAATTGCCCTAGACAACCATTCATTTCCTACTCCCCTTCTAGGCAAGATGCTACATATGATTGGGATCCCTCCCTTAGACTTAATGAAATCTATAGCTGACCTGTACTTATCTAGCAGCTCTTCTCTCCTACCCTTCCCAATATCATTTCCACCAGCACTGAGACAGATAATGGGCTTGTTCCCATTACCTGACATGATATTATCCAGCCTGTTGACAATGTCCCCAACACCAGCTCCAGGGAAGCACACTCTATCTCTCATCTTCTTATTCCTATTACAAAAAGCACGGACCATATATCTTACCTGAGAGTCACCAACCACAAGAATGCGCTTACCTCCATTAGCAGGGGCAGTAGTACCCTTACCTTCACTGGCCACTGAAGTACATTCATCCTGAAGAACAGAGAAGCGATTTCCTACCTTCAGATCTTCACTCTTAACTTTCCTTACTCTGATGCGCCTTCCATTACTGTGAACCACTCGCCACTTGTAGCAGGTGCTGGACTGCACCTCACTGCTGGTAGCCGTTGCTACCTCCCCCACTACAGCCTCCTCACAGCGAGAGACAGACTGCACCTCACTTGAAGCCTCATTCCCCACAACTCCAGCCACCTCACACTCTCTCCCAGACCCATTGAGGTGGACCTTCAGCCTCCTAATCTCCTCCTGGAGAAGCAAGACCTCCTCCTTCAACTCTCCAACCTCAATTTTTAAAACACTGCAGAAGCAAGCCATGCTTTGTAACCGTCCACACTAATCCCCAAAGCAGCTCAGGGTCTGTGACCTCACGTGACGACTGACCACTGACAAGGTAACAGAAGTAAGAAACGAGAGAGAGGGGTGGGTTGATTGCATTTTCCTGGACTGCAAGAAGGTCTTCGACACAGTTCCTCACAGGAGATTAGAGCAGAAGCTGGAGGATCAGGTACATATAACAGGAAGGGCTCTGCATTTGATCAGAGTATACCTGACAGGGAGGCAACAACGGGTCATGGTACGTGATGAGGTATCACAGTGGGCTCCTGTGATGAGCGGGGTTCCACAGGGGTCAGTCCTAGGACCAGTGCTATTTTTGATATATGTGAATGACATGGTGGAAGGGATAGACTCTGAAGTGTCCCTGTTCGCAGATGATGTGAAGCTAATGAGAAGGATTAAATCGGTTGAGGATCAGACAGGACTACAAAGACACCTGGATAGGCTGGACACGTGGTCCAGCAACTGGCTTCTCGATTTTAACTCTGCCAAATGCAAAGTCATGAAGACTGGGGAAGGGCAAAGAAGACCGCAGACAGAGTATAGGCTATGTGGACAAAGGCTGCAAACTTCACTCAAGGAGAAAGATCTTGGGGTGAGTATAACACCGAGCACGTCTCCGGAGGCACACATCAACCAGATAACTGCTGCAGCATATGGGCGCCTGGCAAACCTGAAAATAGCGTTCCCATACCTTAGTAAGGAATCGTTCAAGACACTGTACACTGTGTACGTCAGGCCCATAATGGAGTATGCAGTACAAGTCTGGAACCCACACCTGGTCAAGCACGTCAAGAAATTAGAGAAAGTACTAAGGTTTGCAACAAGGTTAGTTCCGGAGCTCAGGGGAATGTCCTACAAAGAAAGGTTGTGGGAAATCGGACTGACGACACTGGAGGACAGAAGGGTCAGGGGAGACATGATAACAACATACAAAATAATGCGTGGAATAGACAAGGTGGACAGAGACAGGATGTTCCAGAGATGGGACACAGAAACAAGGGGTGACAATCGGAAGTTGAAGATTCAGATGAGTCACAGGGATGTTAGGAAGTATTTCTTCAGTCACAGAGTCGTCAGGAAGTGGAATAGCCTAGCAAGTGATGTAGTGGAGGCAGGAACCATACATAGCTTTAAGACGAGGTATGACAAAGCTCAGGAAGCAGAGAGAGAGAGGACCTAGTAGCGATCAGTGAAGAGGCGGGGCCAGGAGCAGAGTCTCGACCCCTGCAACCACAATTAGGTGAGTACACACACACAGTTCCTGGCGGGACCAGGAGCTGTGACTCGACCCCTGCAAGTACAAATAGGAGAGGCGAGTACACACACTCACTAGGGGCCATTAAGGCTACATCCTCCTCCTGAACATTTCACTCTGGCCAGTCTATCTTCTAGCTCTTGTTCATGTCTCTCACTATCTACTATTTTTAGATTATTAACTTTGAGTCATCATCTTCCCAGTGACAACACTCTCCTTGTTCTCCACCTTCACCTTCTCTACCTATTAATATAGACATATCAACCGGGTCTTAAAATACATTCAAGAAGTCTATCTTTCAACTCCTTATCCAATATACTAACTTTTATATTTATCCTTTATCATTATTATTATTATTATTATTATTATTATTATTATTATTATTATTATTATTATTATTATTATTATCATCATCATCATCATCATCATCATCATCATCATCATCATCACTGATGTACTTTACGTCTTTTTGGTAGGATGAGGAAAGGAATCAGCGCTGGTCACACATAAGATGCAACGTTATCACAATTTGTACAAGGGCATAGCATAGTTTTGATAGTAACACTGTTTTAACATTTATATATATATATAGTTAGAGCTAAAGAAGGAGTAGCAATAATGTTGAAGGATAAGCTATGGCAGGAAAAGAGGGACTACAAATGTATAAATTCAAGGATTATGTGGAGTAAAATAAAGATTGGATGTGAAAAGTGGGTTATAGTAAGCGTGTATGCACCTGGAGAAGAGAGAAGTGTAGAGGAGAGAGAGAGATTCTGGGAAATGTTGAGTGAATGCGTGGGGAGTTTTGAATCAAGTGTGAGAGTAATGGTGGTTGGGGATTTCAATGCTAAAGTGGGTAAAAATGTTATAGAGGGAGTAGTAGGTAAATTTGGGATGCCAGGGGTAAATGTAAATGGGGAGCCTTTAATTGACCTATGTGTAGAAAGAAATTTGGTAATAAGTAATACATATTTTATGAAAAAGAGGATAAATAAATATACAAGGTATGATGCAGCACGTAATGAAAGTAGTTTGTTAGATTATGTATTGGTGGATAAAAGGTTGATGGGTAGGCTCCAGGATGTACATGTTTATAGAGGGGCAACTGATATATCGGATCATTATTTAGTTGTAGCTACAGTTAGAGTAAGAGGTAGATGGGAAAAGAGGAAGGTGGCAACAACAAGTAAGAGGGAGGTGAAAGTGTATAAACTAAGGGAGGAGGAAGTTCGGGCGAGATATAAGCGACTATTGGCAGAAAGGTGGGCTACTGCAAAGATGAGTAGTGGGGGGGTTGAAGAGGGTTGGAATAGTTTTAAAAATGCAGTATTAGAATGTGGGGCAGAAGTTTGTGGTTATAGGAGGGTGGGGGCAGGAGGAAAGAGGAGTGATTGGTGGAATGATGAAGTAAAGGGTGTGATAAAAGAGAAAAAGGTAGCTTACGAGAGGTTTTTACAAAGCAGAAGTGTTATAAGAAGAGCAGAGTATATGGAGAGTAAAAGAAAGGTGAAGAGAGTGGTGAGAGAGTGCAAAAGGAGAGCAGATGAAAGAGTGGGAGAGGCACTGTCAAGAAATTTTAATGAAAATAAGAAAAAATTTTGGAGTGAGTTAAACAAGTTAAGAAAGCCTAGGGAAAGTATGGATTTGTCAGTTAAAAACAGAGTAGGGGAGTTAGTAGATGGGGAGAGGGAGGTATTAGGTAGATGGCGAGAATATTTTGAGGAACTTTTAAATGTTGAGGAAGAAAGGGAGGGGGTAATTTCATGCACTGGCCAGGGAGGTATACCATCTTTTAGGAGCGAAGAGGAGCAGAATGTAAGTGTGGTGGAGGTACGTGAGGCATTACGTAGAATGAAAGGGGGTAAAGCAGCTGGAACTGATGGGATCATGACAGAAATGTTAAAAGCAGGGGGGGATATAGTGTTGGAGTGGTTGGTACTTTTGTTTAATAAATGTATGAAAGAGGGGAAGGTACCTAGGGATTGGCGGAGAGCATGTATAGTCCCTTTATATAAAGGGAAAGGGGACAAAAGAGATTGTAAAAATTATAGAGGAATAAGTTTACTGATTATATCAGGAAAAGTATACGGTAGGGTTATAATTGAAAGAATTAGAGGTAAGACAGAATGTAGGATTGCGGATGAGCAGGGAGGCTTCAGAGTGGGTAGGGGATGTGTAGATCAAGTGTTTACATTGAAGCATATATGTGAACAGTATTTAGATAAAGGTAGGGAAGTTTTTATTGCATTTATGGATTTAGAAAAGGCATATGATAGAGTGGATAGAGGAGCAATGTGGCAGATGTTGCAAGTATATGGAATAGGTGGTAAGTTACTAAATGCTGTAAAGAGCCTTTATGAGGATAGTGACGCTCAGGTTAGGGTGTGTAGAAGAGAGGGAGACTACTTCCCGGTAAAAGTAGGTCTTAGACAGGGATGTGTAATGTCACCATGGTTGTTTAATATACTTATACACGGGGTTGTAAAAGAAGTAAATGCTAGGGTGTTCGGGAGAGGGGTGGGATTAAATTATGGGGAATCAAATTCAAAATGGGAATTGACACAGTTACTTTTTGCTGCTGATACTGTGTTTATGGGAGATTCTAAAGAAAAATTGCAAAGGTTAGTGGATGAGTTTGAGAATGTGTGTAAAGGTAGAAAGTTGAAAGTGAACATAGAAAAGAGTAAGGTGATGAGGGTATCAAATGATTTAGATAAAGAAAAATTGGATATCAAATTGGGGAGGAGGAGTATGGAAGAAGTGAATGTTTTCAGATACTTGGGAGTTGACGTGTCGGCGGATGGATTTATGAAGGATGAGGTTAATCATAGAATTGATGAGGGAAAAAAGGTGAGTGGTGCATTGAGGTATATGTGGAGTCAAAAAACGTTATCTATGGAGGCAAAGAAGGGAATGTATGAAAGTATAGTAGTACCAACACTCTTATATGGATGTGAAGCTTGGGTGGTAAATGCAGCAGCGAGGAGACGGTTGGAGGCAGTGGAGATGTCCTGTCTAAGGGCAATGTGTGGTGTCAATATTATGCAGAAAATTCGGAGTGTGGAAATTAGGAGAAGGTGTGGAGTTAATAAAAGCATTAGTCAGAGGGCAGAAGAGGGGTTGTTGAGGTGGTTTGGTCATTTAGAGAGAATGGATCAAAGTAGAATGACATGGAAAGCATATAAATCTATAGGGGAAGGAAGGAGGGGTAGGGCTCGTCCTCGAAAGGGTTGGAAAGAGGGGGTAAAGGAGGTTTTGTGGGCTAGGGGCTTGGACTTCCAGCAAGCGTGCATGAGCGTGTTAGATAGGAGTGAATGGAGGCGAATGATACTTGGGACCTGACGATCTGTTGGAGTGTGAGCAGGGTAATATTTAGTGAAGGGATTCAGGGAAACCGGTTATGTTCATATAGTCGGACTTGAGTCCTGGAAATGGGAAGTACAATGCCTGCACTTTAAAGGAGGGGTTTGGGATATTGGCAGTTTGGAGGGATATGTTGTGTATCTTTATACGTATATGCTTCTAAGCTGTTGTATTCTGAGCACCTCTGCAAAAGCAGTGATAATGTGTGAGTGTGGTAAAAGTGTTGAATGATGATGAAAGTATTTTCTTTTTGGGGATTTTCTTTCTTTTTTGGGTCACCCTGCCTCGGTGGGAGACGGCCGACTTGTTGAAAAAAAAAAAATATATATATATATATATATATATATATATATATATATATATACATATACATATATATATATACATATATATATATACATATATATATATATATATATATATATATATTTATTTATTTATCACACTGGCCGATTCCCACCAAGGCAGGGTGGCCCGAAAAAGAAAAACTTCCACCATCATTCACTCCATCACTGTCTTGCCAGAAGGGTGCTTTACACTACAGTTTTTAAACTGCAACATTAACACCCCTCCTTCAGAGTGCAGGCACTGTACTTCCCATCTCCAGGACTCAAGTCCGGCCTGCCGGTTTCCCTGAACCCCTTCATAAATGCTACTTTGCTCACACTCCAACAGCACGTCAAGTATTAAAAACCACTTGTCTCCATTCACTCCTATCAAACACGCTCACGCATGCCTGCTGGAAGTCCAAGCCCCTCGCACACAAAACCTCCTTTACCCCCTCCCTCCAACCTTTCCTAGGCCGACCCCTACCCCGCCTTCCTTCCACTACAGACTGATACACTCTTGAAGTTATTCTGTTTCGCTCCATTCTCTCCACATGTCCGAACCACCTCAACAACCCTTCCTCAGCCCTCTGGCCAACAGTTTTGGTAATCCCGCACCTCCTCCTAACTTCCAAACTACGAATTCTCTGCATTATATTCACACCACACATTGCTCTCAGACATGACATCTCCACTGCCTCCAGCCTTCTCCTCGCTGCAACATTCATCACCCATGCTTCACACCCATATAAGAGCGTTGGTAAAACTATACTCTCATACATTCCCCTCTTTGCCTCCAAGGACAAAGTTCTTTGTCTCCACAGACTCCTAAGTGCACCACTCACCCTTTTCCCCTCATCAATTCTATGATTTACCTCATCTTTCATAGACCCATCCGCTGACACGTCCACTCCCAAATATCTGAATACATTCACCTCCTCCATACTCTCTCCCTCCAATCTGATATCCAATCTTTCATCACTTAATCTTTTTGTTATCCTCATAACCTTACTCTTTCCTGTATTCACTTTCAATTTTCTTCTTTTGCACACCCTACCAAATTCATCCACCAATCTCTGCAACTTCTCTTCAGAATCTCCCAAGAGCACAGTGTCATCAGCAAAGAGCAGCTGTGACAACTTCCATTTTATGTGTGATTTTTTATCTTTTAACTCCACGCCTCTTGCCAAGACCCTCGCATTTACTTCTCTTACAACCCCATCTATAAATATATTAAACAACCACGGTAACATCACACATCCTTGTCTAAGGCCTACTTTTACTGGGAAATAATTTCCCTCTTTCCTACATACTCTAACTTGAGCCTCACTATCCTCGTAAAAACTCTTCACTGCTTTCAGTAACCTACCTCCTACACCATACACCTGCAACATCTGCCACATTGCCCCCCTATCCAACCTGTCATACGCCTTTTCCAAATCCATAAATGCCACAAAGACCTCTTTAGCCTTATCTAAATACTGTTCACTTATATGTTTCACTGTAAACACCTGGTCCACACACCCCCTACCTTTCCTAAAGCCTCCTTGTTCATCTGCTATCCTATTCTCCGTCTTACTCTTAATTCTTTCAATAATAACTCTACCATACACTTTGCCAGGTATACTCAACAGACTTATCCCCCTATAATTTTTGCACTCTCTTTTATCCCCTTTGCCTTTATACAAAGGAACTATGCATGCTCTCTGCCAATCCCTAGGTACCTTACCCTCTTCCATACATTTATTAAATAATTGCACCAACCACTCCAAAACTATATCCCCACCTGCTTTTAACATTTCTATCTTTATCCCATCAATCCCGGCTGCCTTACCCCCTTTCATTTTACCTACTGCCTCACGAACTTCCCCC
This sequence comes from Cherax quadricarinatus, assembly GCF_038502225.1. Lineage (NCBI taxonomy): Eukaryota > Metazoa > Arthropoda > Malacostraca > Decapoda > Parastacidae > Cherax > Cherax quadricarinatus. The sequence goes on from NC_091351.1 coordinate 10,696,126, forward strand.
ACACTCACAACTGGCTCTTCCTCACTCCTACAAGATGTTGTTCCTCCTTGCCCTATACACGAAATCACAGCTTCCCTATCTTCATCAACATTTAACAATTCCTCAAAATATTCCCTCCATCTTCCCAATACCTCTAACTCTCCATTTAATAACTCTCCTCTCATATTTTTAACTGACAAATCCATTTGTTCTCTAGGCTTTCTTAACTTGTTAATCTCACTCCAAAACTTTTTCTTATTTTCAACAAAATTTGTTGATAACATCTCACCCACTCTCTCATTTGCTCTCTTTTTACATTGCTTCACCACTCTCTTAACCTCTCTCTTTTTCTCCATATACTCTTCCCTCCTTGCATCACTTCTACTTTGTAAAAACTTCTCATATGCTAACTTTTTCTCCCTTACTACTCTCTTCACATCATCATTCCACCAATCGCTCCTCTTCCCTCCCGCACCCACTTTCCTGTAACCACAAACTTCTGCTGAACACTCTAACACTACATTTTTAAACCTACCCCATACCTCTTCGACCCCATTGCCTATGCTCTCATTAGCCCATCTATCCTCCAATAGCTGTTTATATCTTACCCTAACTGCCTCCTCTTTTAGTTTATAAACCTTCACCTCTCTCTTCCCTGATGCTTCTATTCTCCTTGTATCCCATCTACCTTTTACTCTTAGTGTAGCTACAACTAGAAAGTGATCTGATATATCTGTGGCCCCTCTATAAACATGTACATCCTGAAGTCTACTCAACAGTCTTTTATCTACCAATACATAATCCAACAAACTACTGTCATTTCGCCCTACATCATATCTTGTATACTTATTTATCCTCTTTTTCTTAAAATATGTATTACCTATAACTAAACCCCTTTCTATACAAAGTTCAATCAAAGGGCTCCCATTATCATTTACACCTGGCACCCCAAACTTACCTACCACACCCTGTAATAAAGTTGGTAGAATTACCGACAATATGTAAAGTAAAAGGACACAAGTGCAACTAATGTGACATTTATTGTGGCAACGTTTCGCTCTCCAGGAGCTTTATCAAGCCATTACAAACAATACATGGACACAGAGGGTATATAAAGGCTCAGAGTGAGGTGAATACTAGTGAGGTACCATTTCGATGTTCACTAGTGGTAGTAGTAGTAGTAGTAGTAGTAGTAGTGGTAGTGACAAAAGTAATACGATATGGTAGAGCAATTAATTCGTACATGAGTAAAAGGATATAAAAGCTATTACTTGGGTAACATAAAAATAGGTTGGACAAATATAAACTGGAATGAGGCAGGTTGTTTCAGTGTTCACTCTCTGTGCTTTGTGTAGTATAACAGGAGAGACTATGTGATGGCAGGGTTTACTGTTTTCAGGAGGATTCTTGCTAAGACTTCGGAGATGGTGAAGCTGCCGTTGTTTTGTTTAATTGTATTCGAAACAGCGATCAGTGCTGATTCAAGGCACTTGCGTGTGCGGAAATTAGTTTCTTTTATCACTAATTGGGCGTCTCTGAATTTCATAAGATGATTGGTGGAATTTCGGTGTTGTACACAGGCGTTGTTTAAGTTGTCGTTCCTACATGCGTATATGTGTTCATTGAGGCGGGTGTCGAGGTTTCTTGCTGTTTCACCTACGTAGATCTTGTCACAGCCTCCACAGGGTATAGTGTAAACTCCTGCATTGACTGGTTCGTGGTGCTTGGGTTTTGTCCTGGTTAGATCCTTTATTGAAGTGGTAGAAGCGATGGCGACTCTGGTGTTAGCTTGTGAAAGTACTTTTGAGACGTTTAGTGCAACCTGGCTGTTGGGAAGAATTATGACTTTGTTGGGAGCGGTGTTGATGCGTGGAGAATTGATGATCTGAAGAGCTCTTTTGATGAAAAAAGAAGGAACACTGAAACAACCTGCCTCATTCCAGTTTATATTTGTCCAACCTATTTTTATGTTACCCAAGTAATAGCTTTTATATCCTTTTACTCATGTACGAATTAATTGCTCTACCATATCGTATTACTTTTGTCACTACCACTACTACTACTACTACTACTACTACTACCACTAGTGAACATCGAAATGGTACCTCACTAGTATTCACCTCACTCTGAGCCTTTATATACCCTCTGTGTCCATGTATTGTTTGTATTGGCTTGATAAAGCTCCTGGAGAGCGAAACGTTGCCACAATAAATGTCACATTAGTTGCACTTGTGTCCTTTTACTTTACATACCACACCCTCTCTAAAAGTTTCTCCTACTTTAGCATTCAGGTCCCCTACCACAATTACTCTCTCACTTGGTTCAAAGGCTCCTATACATTCACTTAACATCTCCCAAAATCTCTCTCTCTCCTCTGCATTCCTCTCTTCTCCAGGTGCATACACGCTTATTATGACCCACTTCTCGCATCCAACCTTTACTTTAATCCACATAATTCTTGAATTTACACATTCATATTCTCTTTTCTCCTTCCATATATATATATATATATATAATATATATATATATATAATATATATATATATATATAATATATATATATATCTATATATATATATATATATATATATATATATATATATATATATATATATATATTCAGGTTACAAGACAAACTGACCAATGCTTAATAAGGCCACACACCATATCGTGTCGTCTATTAAACCACAAACCCCACTGCACACACTGCTACCACCACTACTACTATTATTACTACTACAACTACCAAACTACTACTTCTACTGCCCATATTGCTATCCCTTTACTAATCACCTTGAGACCTGCCGTCGTATCTCTGCCTTCAGCTTGTGCTGGGTGAGTCTGGCCTCCTGCAGCAGTCTGCGGTGGTCCTCGTCCCTCTCTCGGTCTGCCCTCAGCAGTTCAGCTTCGTGAGTCCTCGTCAGCGACTCCTTCTGCTGTGCCAGAGCTTCACGCTTCTCATCCTCAAGTCTACGACAGCATCGAGGTAGAGGGGAGAGGGGCAGGGGTAATGAGGCTTGTTTGTTATTCCCGTTTGTGTATCTCTTATTAATGAAATTGTATTCCATTAATCGACTTTTTACCCTCGGCTTTCTCAGTGTGTTTACATCCTCCCTGCCTCCCTACGTTTCTTGTCTCATCTTTTGAGCCAGGAAATTTTGGTTTAATTGGTTCCCACCCTTTATCCATCTTTTTATTTTTTCCTCCCTTTCCTTGGTTTTTCCTACGTATCTTTCCCTTTCATCCTTTCTTTGCTTATGTTGTCTCCCTTCCTTTCAGCTTTCCTACCTCCACCAACCCATGCAATCTCCTTCCACCATTTTTACCTTTACAGTTATGCCTTTCCTTCCTCCGCAGTATTTATTCATTCTCTCTCCTTAATTCTCTTCCTTTCGACACATTCTTCATTCTTTCTTCCCTCCATATTCTCGTTACATTCACACTCGTCATTCCCTGCCTACATTCCCCAGCCTGCCTGACCTTCCACTCTGGCTGGTGCTCACCTGTTCTTCAAATCTGTAATTTGTAGCTCAGTCCTCCGGAGTTCGCCTTCCCTCAAGTGTCTGAGATTGAGATCGTGTGTGCGTCTGAGGGCCTTCCTGGCCACTGTCTCCTCCTCCAGTCTCACGCGAACCTCACACAGTTCGCTCTGAAGCCTGAAAAACATTGCCAACATAGCTGTTAATTAAAGGCTTATCTATTTCACGTAAGTCATTAAGGCTGCCATTACCTGTACATTATTATGTGAAAGGAGTAATGCTAAACTAGCAATGGTCATACATCGCCTGGGGAGTGGGAAGTAATGTTTTTATCAAGTTATGCTCCTCAGTGGAATCTGTGCACTAACTTAAAGAATATAGTACTTTAATCTCTAATTTAGGGACTAAAATAAGCTCTCGAGTGTGTATACAGTGACTGATATACCTCTCAGTGTAGGGTAAACCTGGCCTACCTCACCCCACAAAATCTCTCAGAGCAACTATCTGGTGTACCGTCGTCTAGAGTCCACTCTCTTTCACCCACATACAACACCTGGTGTGTCCTGTTAATTAATCGCTTCTTAGCCTGTTTTGATAGTCTGATGGCTAATGATATGCCAACAGCGTAAGATCAGGAAAAAGATCTGAATAACTTATATAACCTACTTGCTTTCACGTAAGACGTAAGTAAATTTTTTGAGGGAAATTATTTTTTTCTTATTTTGGAGGGGGGAACAGCTGTATTTTTTTTGGGGGGGGCATAATCGGTTTGGATTGGATCTGTGCTCCAATCCCCTGAATTAAGCATGAAGGCCTCCCATCCTCTTCCCCATAGGCGCTGTATAATCCCTATGGAACCGGCGTACAATTACCTGCAATATATAAAATACATTACATAGTTCTGGATTAAGCGCCTTAAGTTTGAGCAGTGAGTGAAAAATAAACCGAAGGTCATTCTTATCGAAACTAATTTAATAACCTTCATATGTATTATATAATGCCAAGTCTGACAGGCAGTCAGGCACAGCCTCTCCCACACACTCTTGATGAGACTCCCAGACACCGTCAGACACTCCGCCATGCACCAAGATTTGAGAGCCACCAACCTTTCCTTTTCGACGTTTAGTCTATTACACTCTGCCTGCAGGCGGTCCTTTTCCGCATCGTACTTCTTTGTGAATGTTCCCTCTCTCTTGAAGTTGGGTAGGGACACCCCTCCCCACAATGGGCTCCTCTCTGTGGGTAAGCTTCCCGTGTCCTGGCGCGGGAGAAATTTCTTCGGTTCCCGGCTGCGTCTTTGAAGCTCCTTTGGCGTCGACTGCTTCTCACAGGTGACGGACTTGGCGCCAGTCTCACCAGTGACGGACTTCGGGGTCTTGGCATTTGTCTGCTTCCTAGCGTTGTTAGTCTTGATTATGTTCTCTTTCTGCAGTCTGGTCGGGGAGGGCCTGGGTGTCGAGGCCTCTTGAGGAGCCTTCGCTGTGTGCTTCAAGGATTTGTGTGGAGTTTCCTGTGTTTTGGTGGCTGTTCTCCATGCATTAACGAACGTTCTTTTTGCATTATTCTTGAAAGTAGTTATGGAAGAAGTTTGATGTAGAGATTTTTTATTGCCTTCAGTCTCTTTAGATTGTTTTATCGCCTTAGGAGAAGGCTTAGCTGCACGTAAATTAGCATCATCACCCGTTTTACTTTCCGAACGTCGAGCGACCTTTGGAGAACGTTCCGGCGTCGTTAAATCAACAAAGAATTGGAGGGGTTCCATAACACTGTCCCTTGGGGGCAGCCTGGCGCAGGGTGCTACATTACTGACAACATCGCAGGATGGCTTCGTGATCTTGGCTGGAGGAGGACCGTCCAGGGTGAAGGTGCCTTCGCGCTTGATCGTCACCTGAGAAGTGGGACTAGAGTCGTCTAATGGTTTCAGCTGTTTCTCACACGACAATTGCGGATTATCCCAAGAGTCGTCGGCTTTACTGAACTCGCTGATTTCTAACTCTTGCTCTTCCGATAAGGGAGCCACCTGGCGAGGAACTACCGAATCATATTCATATCTTAAATGCGGCAGTTTTCTATAATAATCTAAGGGTTTGTTTTTATCCAAACTGTAATCGTGTTCGTTGTTAGTTTCAGGTACTGCTGTGTCTAAATGTTTCTCTGAGGTATATAGACAGTGGTCATTAACATCCCAGTATGTCAAGTCTTCACTTTCATTCGTTTCAGGGCACGGCACTGTTGGCACTCCTGCCTCAGCGTTGACGTCACGGCTGGCATCCTCACCTGTGTCACCTCTGAATAACCTGGAGGAAGGCTGCGTCTCGCTGGAGGACTCATAGGAGGTCATTGCAGTTGGAGACTCCGGTGTAGTACTGTCTGGTGAGCTAACGCTATCTGGGTGGTCGCTGTCATCAATAGTGTGTATTTCCTCATCTTCACGCTGGTTCTGGCTGTCAGAGAATGACTGTGGTATTGGATCTACGTCTCTGTCCACTGATACTCTTTCTATTGATCCTGCTTCACCAGTGTTTCTCATATTATGAGCGTGCTCGCTTTCCTTTGCCCTCTCTACATCGTCCCTCTCGTCTGTTTGCGTTTCAATATTCGCCTTTCTCTTCTTGGAACTCTTTCTCAGGAGTTTCTTGATTGTCGAGGAGACAACATTGTCGTCTTTCTCTGCGTCGTCTTCCTGGCTTGTGTTGACAACCTGAGGCTCAAATACGCGAGTGTCCACTATGATGCTGTCGTCGCCCTCACTGGGGGAGAACTTTACTTTCTTCTTTTTCCTCTCGAGTGTCTCAGAGTAGGACTTCTCCCTCTTCAGCGTGGGCATCTTCATGAAGGACCCTGGCCTCTTCTGGCCTTCCGCGCGTGAAAAACGGTTGTCGTTGCCTTGGTTCTCCTTATTTTCCATTATATTTGTCTTCTCTGCCTCCGCTCCTTGGCTCACCGTGGTCGTCATAACAGACTCGTCAGATAAACGATACTGCGCACTATCGTCGGACGTGGGAAGGGTCGTAGTCGTGTGGGGGTAGTAGTCGTTGTCCGAGACTGTGGCAGAGGTCGTGGCTTCCATACTAGCAATATCGTATGTTGCCATAACTGAAAAAGAGAACAGGTATCAGCACCTGGTAAATGTTTTCCAAACATCCCGCAAGAACACAAAGGATCAGATAAACAAGGAATCAATAATAATTGGCAGTATTTCAGTGAAACTAAATTTATTCAAAATCATGATTTCCAACTAAACAAGAAAGAAAACTGTCAACACTGTATGACTCTACATGATGATATATTTTAGAAAAGAAAGACTCAATATGCGGTGCCTCGGTCATGGCACTGTTGTGCTCCAGACTATTTTTTCCTATAAATTCGTGTAATTAATTTTTTGCTGATCTGAAAGTCGTCAAATAATGAAATCAAGTTATAAAACCTCGCAATAATATGAATGAGATAACTCAAGGAGATGATCAACATCCCCAGGGAGGGGGGGGGCAGGAATGTATTTGGAAACAGGAATAATGGGGCACCGCCCCCACAATAGATTTCCACCTCTCCAACCAGAGTAGTTGTGTGCTGATATATTTAGTTATAATTAACAAATAGAAGTGTTTTCCTCACTACAATCACCATAGAAAAAGTTGATATTTTCCGCCTTCCTGTGGTGGCGCTGCAATTTAAACCACGACAGGTCCTTGTTCATGCGACCTTAATGTTTCATAACAGCCACGTAAGTTCCCGTCTTCTAATAACATGTTCATTTTTCCACTATAATCTACCTTGTTCATAATTACTATCGCATTTAGTTTGTCCTCAAAAATTTGTTAAGTTATACCATGAATTAAAGAAAGATCCTGGACTTCATCTTACGAAACAAAGAAAATGTGATAGTAATTATGGACAGGGAAGATTATACTGGAAAAATGAACATGTTATTAGAAGACGGAGGAACTTAGGTGCCTGATGAACCTGATGAACATAGCGACAGAAAGGGAGGGGAATTATTTTTTATTTTTTTTGGCTAACACACGTGTAATTTTACCTTATTCCTAGTAATGACCCTCGTATTGTAGTCTTAATGACCCTCATGTAATAGTCTTAATGACCCTCATGTAGTAGCCTTAATGACCCTCATGTAGTAGATAGTCTTAATAGTATGTTAATTAGATATTATCACCTTTATATTATAATAATAAGATATTATCACCTTTATATTATAATAATAAGATATTATCACCTTTATATTATAATAATAAGATATTATCACCTTTATATTATAATAATAAGATAAAAGGACCCCAATGGACTTTTTTTGGGTTATCCCAGGTACTACACATATGCTGATGTATGATAATCTATGTAACTGTATTTGTGTATACCTGAATAAATTTACGTGCCCCTTAAGTCACACCCAGACCACTGAGTCAGGCACGGGTAAGCCAACCCTCACTACTGCCGTGACCCAACAATAGAGCCATCGGCTATCCTACCTTCAGGTGTGTCTTTGGACACCATTGTCTTGTGCGCATTTCTAATACTGCCAACACCACTAAACGGGCCATGTTATAACAGACCCGTGATTTATCATATCTTGTAAACCAACAACAGTCACCTTTCACTTCGTTGTTTGTCAGAGACCACACATCTACCACACACTCAGGAGTGTGTGGCCAGCATGTATTTATACCTTCTGGACATTAAACACTACCAAGATTCACAGGTGCGTTACTCAGTATATATAATTCACAGCTTGTAAAGTGAGATTTATCAGCACAACATCCACACGATAATGGCGTCAGCGAGCTTTTAAACTTTGTTCCCGTAGATAGCGGAATATCAAAGTTCACTTCTGTGCTTGTCTGACAGACTCACTGAGCCCTTTCGTGAAAATATATATTCATATCCACGATGCATAACACTGTTCTCACACTTGGAGGAAGTAGTGTGTGGTCTCATACTCTTGTTCTGTCTGCGCTATCAACTCACTAAGTTATGTTCATATTATCTTCTATGATTTTCCTCTCCTATATTGCTGTGAGGTTTTGCCTCATTAATTATGTTATCGTATACCATTATACTTGGTTCCGGGACCAGCCTCGCAGCGAACTTTCGCACTTTGTCTAGTTTTAAGACACGCAGTCAGAGTCGTCAACTGTATCAAGATGGAGTCGTGCTTGACAGTGGTAGAGACAATTAACAAGAAGGAAGTGAGAATGGACGAGGGAGGGATGATAAAAAAAAGTTGTAAAATGGAGAGAGATATACAGTGGAAGATGGGATGAGAGAATAAAGAGAGGATGACAACAAAGTGAGCAGGGAACAGAATAAGGTGGTAGGGAGAGTACTTGTCAAGGAATGCGGATTTGTGTGCGACAGTGTATGTAGCACTGCGTAACACTGGTGATAACCTCCAGTATCCTTCCCTCCCTATCGCCCTCCCTCCCTCCCTCCCTCCCACGCTACATAACCAACGATAACTTTACAACGAATTAGGTCACTGGGGTGCACCGTCTACCAGTCCACTCTGGCACCACCAGTGATGATCGTACATATCTGAAAGCTTCCAGGTTATTTTCGCTCACCTCATCCAGAAGTATCCTGGCCATTTCTATTTTCAATTTTCTTACTTAGGAAACATAAACAGAAATATGGAAGATTAATTGGTCTGTATATTTCGACCCCTTCTTGTGACCCTCTTATTTATGGTTAAATGTACGTTTTAATAAATTTGTGAAACCTAACCCAACCCAATTTAACCTATCCTGAAAAAAAAAATACTTTTAGATTTACAATAAGCGTTAAAGAAATTGTAACAAGAGGACAGGTCAGTTGTGTCCTCCATCTTAATGTAATCCAGTTTATTGCTGGCTTAATATGTATAAATTTTGGCTCATTAATTTATCCTAACGTAACTTAAGTAAAAACGGCTTATATTTATTAGACAGAGGTTAGTCAGTACTGTCTAGCGCCGTGGACCGTTCGGAAGTATCTGAATTGGAACACGTCTGGAAACACTGTCTTATGAGGATGAGACAGTGGAGAAGTTCTTCTGGTAGGACTCACGCCTGTGGCTCCTCTGAGGCAATAGCCACAAGAAGATAATGTTCGTAGAAGGCTCTGCACGCAACCACGCCCTACTCCACACCATTCCTTCAAACACCAGCAAGCAAACAACCCCAACACCTTCCTTCCCTCACACACACACTTCCGCATCCTATCACATGAAAAAGTGCTCAGATTTTCAGGTGGTATTGAGACACTTTAATATCACATCTTAACTTTTTTTTTTTACGAGGTGGACCGATAAGCCAGAAGGAAGGCCCCGCCCAGATAGTGAAAAACTCATAGCAACGAGTCATCAAATGACATCCGCGGCCGGAGAAATTTTCTCATTTCTCCTTACAAATAAAATAGCAGCAACAGCAATACACACCAACAGCAGCAGTACACACCAGCAGCAGCAGCAGTACACATCATCATCAGCAGCAGCAGCAGCAACACACCAACAGCAGCAGTACACACCAGCAGCAGCAGCAGTACACATCATCATCAGCAGCAGCAGCAACACACCAGCAGCAGCAGCAGTACACATCATCATCAGCAGCAGCAGCAACACACCAGCAGCAGCAGCAACACACCAGCAGCAGCAGCAACACACACCAGCAGCAGCAGCAACACACACCGGCAGCAGCAGCAACACACACCAGCAGCAGCAGCAACACACACCAGCAGCAGCAGCAACACACACTTTTCAATGTCATATCAGTGTTTACCATCACACAATGCGCACACATATTGTTTGCTCTCCCTTCTTTCCCAGGGAACTCCCAGGGGAGCAAGCAGACCTTAATAATGGGAGAGAGAGAGAGAGTGAGGGAAATAAAGAGAGAACTATTACATCCACAAAATGCGCCAAACCTGTACAGATTATAAAGAGATAAGGCTATGAGGGTGAAAGTTGGGCTATCGGAAAACAGAAGTAGTGTGATGAATGAACGTTTGTGCTAACAAGGAATGTCAACGTTGACGCACCAAGTTAGTTTTCTCAAAAAATTCAGTGTGTGGCCTACTGAAAGGAAAGTAGGCAAAGTAAAACGCCCAGGAGCTGAAATACAGACCGAAAATGGATTACACATGTTCTTTGATGAATGATACAGTCAGTCGGGTGTTTGATTGTCAAAACGACCCGACAAGTTTCACAGAGATGTTGCATAAACGGTTTAGAAAACCGACAAGTTGATAAATGAGACACCTGTACAACATTTGGGTATCAGTATCTGGAAACGTTTCGCCCGTTGGTGGCTTTTTTTTATACTAGGCATGACCTATTTCCACTAGTGAATGTTTCCACTGGTGACGCCACCTACCACTGCTTCGCCTCACCTGTCTGAAGTATATAAGTCCGTTCTCCGCTGTACTGTTATCAAGATTCATGGACTGAACACATCAACTCCATGCACAGAGAGTGTGAGAGACAGAGAGATTAGGGACTATACTGGCCTTGGGGGTCTCTGAGTGTCAGAGAGCTGGTCTGAATGTCAGAGAGTTGTTCTAAGTGTCAAAGAGCTGATCTGAGTGTCAGTGAGCTGATCTGAGTGTCAGTGAGCTGATCTGAGTGTCGGCATTGCGCTTCACTTGGCTTCACTTACATCACTAACACAACCTTGTCTCCCAGACTCCTCACAGCTTCCTTAACTCCTGAAGTTTAGATTCGTTTATGTAAAGTTTACATTTACGTTAGTTTACAGGAAAGATTTGTTCGAAGTTACTCGCAGTTTACCTGGACTGTACAGTCCCGAAGAGAAAAGAAGTTTGAGATTTTGAAAAAATAAATGACATAGTTAACTCTATATACACATGGTAAATAAAGACTGGGTGAGGCTGGGACACATGAGAGAGTAAGCTATTCTATAAAGAACATAAGAATAGAGGAAAGGAAAAACACTGCAGCAGACCTACTGGCCCTTTCCAGACAAGTCCTTGTCAAAACCACTCATTTTAATCTATGTATCTGTCCATCCTTTCAGAACATAAGCGGTAAAGAAATACGTGACAAATATGAGGCAGTGAGTCACAGTCAGGAGACTGGTGGTGAGAACATACAAGTGGAGATACTCAAGGATCACTTCCCTCTCTCTCCTTGTAGTTGTACCCAACACTGCTCGTTCCATCTCGCAGACTGCTGCCTCCTCTCCCCTACAGAGTATTTCCATCTATTGTTGAAAATGGTATAAAATACCTGGAACGATCATTCCAGACCATGGAGCTGAACTCTTCTCCAGGCTGAGGGACTGACCACCTCAAATACTTTTTCTCCAAGGTTGATGGACTGATTACATCATCTTTATTTCATTACTACTGTTCCCTCTTTATTTGACTGAAGACGCCCACCCTGTACACGAAAAGTTTTATTATTAAAGATACCCAGCTGTTGCACACGTATCTTAATCTATTTCCATTTACTTTTACATAATTATATTATGTCATTCAAATTCCTTCTACCCTCCGCAGTGCGCCCGCCCCGCCCTTCCCACCTCCACAAAATCTGTAATTATATGTTGTGGTGACACTGCCACATTAATATTCGTGGACAAACTTTATTAAAAGTAATGCAAACGATTCAGAAAACATACCATCATTCCGCCCTCAGCACCTACACTCCAAGACTCCACAACCACCCTTCCACCACCCACTCCTCATGCCCACTAACCATCTACGCCCACTACGTCCCCTCACACCAACACTCCCTATCCACTGTTCCTTCCCCCACCTCCATACCCACCACCACACCTGCTACAACACATCGACTGTGGCATCTCAGTCACTGACAGGCGTCATAAAATTTCCGGTCCTCACTACGAGAAATGTTTAGGTGGCTAGAAAGGTCTTGTAAGACCCCAGCCAAGAGCTGACGACACTAGTCCCTCCTTCACCTTCTCTTACCAAGAAAGTTATTGTGAGTTGCTGGTGTCACTGCACTCAGTCACTTGCTATATACATCGAGTTATATATATCTCACTACATATACATACAATTTAATCAGCATTCTAATGATAAAATTATTCTTTGTGTGTACTCGCCTAGTTGTGTGCGTGTGTATTCACATAGTCATGTGTGTACTCGTATATATATAGGTGTATACGTGTGATGTACATACACTGTACTCGCATAGCCAGTGATGTACATACATAGTTGCAAGCGTATGTACTTACATAATTATACACGTATATACTCACCTGCATATTTTAAAACTGTATACGTATACTCTGACAGTAAATTACATATCGCTTCACGAAGAATCGCATTTAAAAATTAATATCTGCAGTTATCTATTCCGCCTTGCGCACAGTTAATTACACATCACTAATGTTTAACATTCTAGTGAATAACACTTGCTGAGTACAGAGTGTTGTTCACGTCTTGCCTAACCATCAACACTGGTAGCTCAGGGTGAAGCCAGAAGTGTGTATTTTCCTGGAAGACGACGTATTAATGATGGCTGATAACTGATGGATAATCTCTGAGGTATGTCTGATAAGCCAGTGAGGTGGTGTTGACAAACACTTTAGCCATATTTATTATTATTATTATTATTATCACCATCATCATCATCATCATCTGGTATTACGTACACCTAGAAGCTTTCATATACGTCACCTTGTATAAATAAATTAAAGGGTATTATTATTATTATTATTATTATTATTACTAGCAGTAGTAGTATTAAGACGGTAGACGCCTCTAGCGTCTCAATGGATCCTTGTTTTTCATGTGTAGTTTCTGGTTGTTAGTTCTTAATATTCCTCCTTGTTCCATCACTGAACACCTTCCTCCACACTGTCTCTCCCTCTCTACCATCACTGAACACCTTCCTCCACACTGTCTCTCCCTCTTTACCATCACTGAACACCTTCCTCCACACGACACTGGAGGACAGGAGAGATAGGGGGGACATGATAACGACATACAAAATACTGAGAGGAATTGACAAGGTGGACAAAGACAGGATGTTCCAGAGATTGGACACAGTAACAAGGGGACACAGTTGGAAGCTGAAGACACAGATGAATCACAGGGATGTTAGGAAGTATTTCTTCAGCCACAGAGTAGTCAGTAAGTGGAATAGTTTGGGAAGCGATGTAGTGGAGGCAGGATCCATACATAGCTTTAAGCAGAGGTATGATAAAGCTCACGGCTCAGGGAGAGTGACCTAGTAGCGATCAGTGAAGAGGCGGGGCCAGGAGCTCGGACTCGACCCCCGCAACCTCAACTAGGTGAGTAATGTCTCTCCCTCTCTACCATCACTGAACACCTTCTTCCACACTGTCTCTCCCTCTCTACCATCACTGAACACCTTCCTCCACACTGTCTCTCCCTCTCTACCATCGCTCAACACCTTTTTTTTTACACAGGGTTTGACAAGGTTAAGGATCCCTAGCTTTATTGATAAGCTATTTACAGGTCAAGGATTCCTAACTTTATTGGCAAGCTAATAGCTGTTACCTACATCAGCTCATTTGAAAGCATTTTTTATTGTTATGAGACACACAAGTAGGGAACAGGATGAAGTTGGAGCCATCTGTGGGCCAGCATTTTCATGTGATCAACTGACTTTATCTCGTTGACATCATTATGCTGTACGAATGTGTTCCATACTCGAGTCATCCTGGGTATATATGATCTCAGATGGAGTGATGTTCTGGAGAAGGGTACAGCCAGAGTGAAGTTGCTGCTTTCTGCCCGTCTTGTGGCATAAAGGCTTGTTTCACTCTGTCCTCGAAGTGGATCCAAGTGTGGTACTTTGACAATATTGGCCTTGTACATAACAGTAAGGCCACCCACATCCCTCCTATGTTGAAGGCTCTGCTGAAATGACAGATCTATCCAGGATGGGTCCAGGCGAGAGATGAGACGTCTTGCTCTGTTCTCTACTCTGTCAAGCAGTCGCAGATGAGAGGGCGGGCAGGCAAACCAAGAAAGTGGAGCATACTCAAGGTGTGAGCATACTTGTGCCTCGTGCAGAATCTTGCAACCCCTACTGTCAAGCTGATGCGAGATACGGCGAATTGCTGTAAGGTTCCTGGCTGCCTTGTTTGCAAGATTTACAACATGGTTCTTCATGGTTAGTTTGGAGTCAAATTTAACCCCAAGGATATCAACTTCTCCAGGTGCCAACACCCTCCCATTCATCCTTACTACTGCACCAGCATTACCATCATGGTGCCTAGAGACGATCATTTGCGTTTTCTCATGTGCAAATGTTACTTGCCATCTATTTCCCCAAGCTGATATAGCTCTCAGCTGGTGATTGATATAGCTTAGAGCAGCTGGCATTTCTTCTCTTGGATAAGTGAATGTCAGTGTACAGTCGTCTGCATATGCATGTGATTCTGGGATGAGATGAAGAAGGTCGTTGAAGTAGACATTCCATAACAATGGTCCCAGTACGCTTCCTTGTGGAACACTTGCCCCAATAGGATGTCTTGCTGATTCCGTTCCATTGAGAACTACACTTAGAGATCTACCATGAAGGTAATCACTGAGGAGACATAACGTAGAGCCTGCAATTCCCAGTGCTTGAAGTTTTGCTAAGAGGCCCTGGTGCCACACCCTTTCGAAAGCGCCAGCAATGTCCAGTGCTACCACACAGCTGACTTTGGATTCATCCAGTGAGTGGTGCCACTTAGTGGAGAGGTTTAACAACAGATCAGCAGCAGAGTAACCTTTCCTGAAGACATACTGACCATCACAAAGTAGTGAGTGGTAGTCAAAAAACTCTGTCATTTGTCTTAAGATTATTGTCTCAAGGATCTTACCAGTGATTGACGAGTGACACTCCTTTTTCCACACCGTCTCTCCCTCTCTACCATCGCTCAACACCTTCCTCCACACTGTCTCTCCCTCTCTACCATCGCTCAACACCTTCTTCCACACTGTCTCTCCCTCTCTACCATCGCTGAACACCTTCCTCAGCATCGTCTCTCCCTCTCTACCATTTCCGCTGCTTAGCGCTGACTCTTAAGGTTTTAGCATCTTCTCTGAATATAAAAGAATATAATCTACCCCTTCTCCTCTGTCTTCTTCGCTCTGTTATGTGTGAATGTTTGAGTGCATGTGAGTGTTGAAGTACATGTGAATGTTTGAGTATATGTGAATGTTTGAGTACATGTGAATGTTGAAGTACATGTGAATGTTTGAGTATATGTGAATGTTTGAGTACATGTGAATGTTGAAGTACATGTGAATGTTTGAGTATATGTGAATGTTTGAGTACATGTGAATGTTGAAGTGCATGTGAATGTTTGAGTATATGTGAATGTTTGAGTACATGTGAATGTTGAAGTACATGTGAATATTAAAGTACATGTGAATATTAAAGTACATAAGCATGACTCCCGCTGTGTTACTCCCCCTCACCACACACCATATAACCTGTACCTAATTATAATACAAGTCACTGTATACGTCGTGTACACGTTCCTATATATTTAACCTTAATACCATGTGGCGGTCATTAAGCACAAGGAGTGGTGGTGGCGGCTTGAACCTCCGTCTAGGCACACCAGAGAAATATAGTACCCACCTGTGTCCACCTGGCTGACCATGTGTAAGTTGTGTATGTATTGTGTGGTGATCTCCACACCCTCTATTTCCTTTGACATCTCTCGCCCTATTATACCATTTATTTATCTTTTGTGTCGAATATCTGTATTAAAAGTCTTTCACATATATGTGTTGAAGACATCTGTAAACAGTGTCATTGTGGTAAGTGATAAATGTTAACATGCGAACGCCTGTATTGACACATGAAGTGTGTGCATGTTTTTCCTACGATAATTAGTTAAATATGTACGTGAATCATGTTATATGTGTAGTACGTGTATGTGTGCATGTATGTTGTTCACTTCCTCCCTCCTACCTCCTGATTACTGTCTGTCCTTGTTCGTTTACCCTCCACAATCTTAACTAGACCTCCCTCACCCCTCCTGCTCACTCTTCTTCCCTCCACGGTCAGCCTTACTGAAGCACCACAAAG
This sequence comes from Cherax quadricarinatus, assembly GCF_038502225.1. Lineage (NCBI taxonomy): Eukaryota > Metazoa > Arthropoda > Malacostraca > Decapoda > Parastacidae > Cherax > Cherax quadricarinatus. The sequence goes on from NC_091351.1 coordinate 10,712,614, forward strand.
TTGTAAGTTTATTGGCTTAAGGCTGAGTGCCTCACAATGTACTGGGCGAGTCAAGCATCTACAAAAACAACACCGGAGGTAACATACATGTTAGGAATGTTGTGTGTAAGGGCCCCCCTCTCAAGGCGGAGTCTGTGAAGTCTCCAGAAGGGAAAGGTATTTTCAGTAGAAACCCAGCTTAAGTGATAGCAATAACCTCTAACATGACAGCAGGGAGCCTCGTTAGTGTCAGCAAAGTGAACACTTCTCTCATGTTCCTTAAGGCTGTCGGAAAAGAGCCGCCCGGTTTACCAGTGTGCTGGAGGGGGCAAGTGAAGCAAGAAACACAGTAATAATGGTAGAATTACCGACAGAATGTTAGGTAAATGTCTCTTAAGTTGTATCTGTGTCCATTTACCAAACAGGAAACAGAGTAGACATCTGAAAAAAGAGACAATTTTCTGTTTCGCTCATTATTGGACTTTATCACGTCATCGAGCGAAACAACATAATATAAACATTTACTCTGCATACTGTGTCTCATTATCATACTGGTCACCTAAATTTATCAGTCAAAACACCAATACGAACCTGAAGTATCAGTGGCAGAAGTATAATTCATAATGTCTCCAAGTGTATTAGCTGGGCGAACTGCCAGTTTAGTACATGGAAGAGTGAAGGATGTTAGTGAGATGTCGTGAATTAGAAACACAGGGAAGGCAACGTACAGGTGTCTACACACGAGAAGTGAGTTTAGTAGAGGTGAAAATTGTGGAAGTTTGAGATTAATCATAGTTATTAGCTCCCCACGGGAGAACACTTGGTGGTTGAGCATAAACTGATATTTTTTTGTCTTTTCTGTCTTTCCCTTCTTTATACTTATTTCGCCAGCACCAAGAGTCTGGCAACAATAACACAATACAAAATTACCCACACATAGCAGAAAAAACTTAAGTTGTTATAAGTTTCTTTCTTTTATGTGCGGGTTATTTGTGTATTGTTCCAGTCACGGTAATGTGACATTCAATTCTTTTAGGAGAACACAGAATTGATTGATTATTTTAAAGCCTATCGACTACACGACGGTGATTATGGCTTCATGTAAACCAAAATGACCGAAATGTTCATACATGAAAGTGGCTTTCTTCGTGCTTGAAAATATTATGTTACATGTAAACTACACATTGCTTACTGTACAAAGAAATGAAAACTTTGATTTGATTTTGATTTATTATCAAACAAAAATACTTTAACCCATAAAATATGTTATTATTATTAAAGATTAGCCGGTATTCTCCCGGCCCAGGCCTTTTCCAAGTGGTGGCCCGGCCTTGGCTCCCTCTTTAGGGAGTGTCTGAGACCTAAGTCTCCCATGGGAGGAGGCACAAGTACCTCCTCATCTTTGGGACCAACTGTCCCCAGGCCTAGCCACAAGCTAGGCCTCTCTGGTCTGCCATCCCCGCCCCAAGGGGGCAAATGGGAATGACAGTCTTATGAGCTAAAGGCTCGGGCTCAGGCACCTACCCTACCCTAGAAGGGTTAGGCATGGTGTCGATGATGATGCCATAAAATATGTAATAAACCTCATTGTATGTACACACTGAGAAACATACACCTCTCAGTATACTTCAATTTTATGCTTCTTTTCACCTCTTTCATAGTAAGACTTGTCGAGAAATGTTAAAAACACAAGCAAACTTTTATTTGCCGACTACTTACAGTTCTAAACATAGTCTTTTTTTACGGGACTGACGACTGTTATTCCTCTCTAAAAACGTGAAGTGACTTTCTTTGTTGTATCCCACATGAAGGGTCTTGAACCCACCCTCGTCATAGTTACACCCTCAAAATCACCGACGTTGTAGTTACCCCTTGAAACTGCTGAAGCTATAGTTACCCCTTGAACCTACCGTCAGCCCAGTTACTCACTGAACCCACCGTCAACACAGTTACTTCTTGAACCCACCTTCAGCGCAGTTACTCCTTGAACCCACCGTCAGCGCAGTTACTCCTTGAAATCATCGCCATTATAATTAACCCTGTAAGCAACCCAAGCTATAGTTGTTACCTTGAAATCACATACCATAGTCACTGTCGCTGACATATAAGACAGTATCCGACGTGAAAAGATCTTCTCCAGGGGTGTTAAGCACTTGCACGGCAGTGTTGCAAAGGCAGGAAGTAATACATCACCTGTAATCACAGGTGTAGGGCCGGTGTTCTACTCTTTATTGACGCTAAACACCTGTGATGATACAGCTGCTTCCTGGAACACGTGTTTATACTCAGCTGTGGCTCGTAGTGACATTTCTGGGGTGGAACAACCTACCTTCACACCTTGTACTTCACGTAATAGTTACTTATGATGAGGTGGACTGGTAACCCAGCCGAAAGGCGGCTTACATGACCAAAAGCTCCGCTGAGCGAGCTTACAGTGTTTTTAGTAATAATAATAATAATAATAATAATAATAATAATAATAATAATAATAATAATAATAACTGCATTAACATAAAGAATTAAGTGTGGTCGATAAATTTGCTACGTTGCCTCTGAGGCACGAACACAGTACGCCAGATATATTTTACTCTAGGCTGTGTTGCCTAGGATGTGCTTGACTGTGTGGTAAGTGACATATGGGAGTGCCAAGGAGTGCCTAACAGGAGTGCCAAGACTACTCAAATATGGCAAACTGAAGAGGTTGTCCTTGACTGTGTGGTAAGTACCAAGCAGAAATCCCAAACAGTGTTAAGCAGGAGTCTTTAGGTGCAGACTGAGCAGGTTGTGCTTGGCTATGTGAGTAAATGCCAAGCAGGAGTGCCAGGCAGGAGTGCCAAGCAGGAGTGCCAGACAGGAGTGCCAAACAGGAGAAAGCCCAACACAACAGGGCCTTCTTACCACTGCTAGCAACACTGACGTGGTCACTAAAAAAGTTTAATGGCATTTTTGCGCCTTAAGAGTGCCATTACGCCAATGTTCAGGAACTACACTAAGAAGCCCTTAACACCTGTCGTGGGAACGCCTAAGACCTTCCTTAATACATGTTCCGGCTACCCTTAAACACCTTTAATATTGCCTCGCATGGGCCAGTGGACCTGCCTCGCACGGGTCAGTTGGCCTGCCTCGCGTGGGCCAGTTGGCCTGCCTCGCATGGGCCAGTTGGACCTGCCTCATATAGGCCAATGGGCCTGCTGCAGTACTTCTTCTTTCTTATGTTCTTAGTGAAGGAAGAAACTGCTCAAGTTATCACGATAACATATATATATATATATATATATATATATATATATATATATATATATATATATATATATATATATATATATATATATATATATATATGCCGGACTTGAGTCCTGGAGATGGGAAGTACAGTGTCTGCACTCTGAAGGAGGGGTGTTACTGTTACAGTTTTATAACTGTAGTGTAAAGCATCCCTCTGGCAAGACAGTGATGGAGTGAATGATGAAAGTTTTTCTTTTTCGGGCCACCCTGCCTTGGTGGGACTCGGTCGATGTGTTAATAAGAATATATATAAATATATATATATATATATATATATATATATATATATATATATATATATATATATATATATATATATATATATATATATATATATATAAATTATTATTATTATTATTATTATTATTATTGTAGTAGTAGTTGTTTTTGTAAATATTTTTTATTCTTAACATCATATATAGAGCACTCACTCTCAAAAAAGTTATTTCCCAGCTAGGAGACGATAAAAAATTTCTTGAAACTCCATACAAGTCACGTAACAAGAGTTCATGCAATTCCAAGCAAAAGAGGAAAAAAACAAAAGTATGAATCTGCATATAATTCCCTGCAACATGACGTAGAGCGTAAGTACGTATAATTCCCTGCAACATGACGTAGAGCGTAAGTACGTATAATTCCCTGCAACACGACGTGTCAGCTCACTCTCTGCTATAGTTAACAAGGAAGGTACCAGTCAGGAAAAGCGACTGACATCGCGCACACCAATTACACTCGTGAGAATCTTAACCCTGACGCCAGCGTCAGCCCGTCGCAACTCCAGCCGCTGGTTCCGTGACAATGCGTTCTTTCTTTCCTTATAACAAATTATCGTATTCACGGGAAAGATCTAAACCCATATGGGCCATACAGCGCCAGGAAGATTTCAAAACGGTTACATATTTTGCAAAAAAAAAAAAATCAAATTTCATTTACAGCCTAATGGCAAGACAGGGATTTTGTTTTCAGTGTCAGGGAGACACCTTGGCGTCACATATACCCAGTTAACATTACCAGTATTGTCTGACCTCTGAAATGTTTTTCTGTCTTAATAGTCCAGTTATGAGAAAGAAACGTGGTGGGTTATTAATGGCAATGTGATCACTACAATGTATGTTATCCTAGTTACTACTAGTGTATGTTACCCTAGTTACTACTAGTGCATGTTATCTTAGTTACTACTAGTGTGTGTTATCTCATTGTTACCAGCGTATATTATCTTAGTTACTACCTATGTATGTTATCCTAGTTACTACTAGTGTATGTTATCCTAGTTACTACTAGTGTGTTATCCTAGTTACTACTAGTGTGTGTTATCTCAGTTACTACCAGCGTATATTATCTTAGTTACTACTAATGTATGTTATCCTAGTTACTACTAGTGTATGTTATCCTAGTTACTACCAGTGTATGTTATCCTAGTTACTACCAGCGTATATTATCTAAGTTACTACCAGTGTATGTTATCCTAGTTACTAACAGCGTATATTATCTCAGTCACTACCAGTGTATGTTATCCTAGTTACTACTAGTGTGTGTTATCTCAGTTACTACCAGCGTATATTATCTTAGTCACTACCAGTGTATGTTATCCTAGTTACTACCAGTGTACGTTATCCTAGTTACTACCAGTGTATGTTATCCTAGTTACTACTAGTGTGTTATCTCAGTTACTACCAGCATATATTATCTTAGTTACTACTAGTGTATGTTATCCTAGTTACTACCAGTGTATGTTATCCTAGTTACTACCAGTGTATGTTATCCTAGTTACTACTAGTGTGTGTTATCTCAGTTACTACCAGCGTATATTATCTTAGTTACTACTAGTGTATGTTATCCTAGTTACTACCAGTGTATGTTATCCTAGTTACTACCAGTGTATGTTATCCTAGTTACTACCAGCGTATATTAGTTACTACCAGTGTATGTTATCCTAGTTACTACCAGCGTATATTATCTCAGTCACTACCAGTGTATGTTATCCTAGTTACTACCAGCGTATATTATCTTAGTTACTACCAGTGTATGTTATCCTAGTTACTACTAGTGTATGTTATCTTAGGTATTACCAGCGTACATTATCTTAGTTACTACCAGTGTATGTTATCTTAGTCAATACCTGTGGAAAATTACATTTATCTGGACATAAAATAAGGTACATACCAGTAAATTGTAACAAAGATCATTATTATTTATCAAAGTTACCGAGACAAGTAGGAATTTGGGACACCTAGGTAGCAAAAAATGTCTCCCTTCGATACCTACCACTGTCATAACCACAAGTTGCTCAAGACCTATTAATTACAAATGAAATATGCATCACTAGGAATTCTGGTAAATATAAAAATTTGTGGACTGTATATTAAAATTAATAAATGATTACATATGCACAGTTATATAACAGAAGGAGTATATATATCTTAATACTACTCACCAATTTGACTGGAGATTACTCTGTCATGTACTGGACCCCCCTTTTTGCCTACATTTATAAATTTACTGGCCAGAATTTAACATAAACAGACTTATCTGAGGTTCCTGGAGCTGCCCTGTACATCGGTTTAATGCTCAACTTATGCAGAAATACACATCCAACAATTTCGGCTCCTATTTGAGAGGTTTTAAGCCCAATATAACCTCTAGAACACAAAAATTCTTCCGATTATTCACTAACGTTTGTGTTGACTCAATTCAAAAAAATGACGAGTCTCTCTGCGCAGGCGCAGGGCTTCCCATTTTTATAACAATTTTTATTAAATACAATATAGGCCATCAATTTACATATACTGTATTTCAGGAAAATATATAGTATTTTCCACAACACCAGTGTTTGTTATCCTAGTTACTACCAGTGTATATTATCCTAGTTACTACCAGTGTATGTTATCCTAGTCACTACTAGGTTAAGTCAGTATAGTGAAGGAAGAGAGGGGGCCCAGGATGCTACCCTCGGGGATACCTAATTGGTTGGGTAGTTGAGGCAGTACCATGTATAACTGCTTGTTGTTGTTGTTTGTTCAACAGAATTTGGGAGTCCTTGGTGTGTAAGTTAGTGAAGAACAACACAGCAGTCTTGGGAGTCCTTGATGAGTAAGTTAGTAAGGAATAACACAGCAGTCTTGAGAGTCCTTGATGAATAAGTTAACGAGGAATAACACAGCAGTCTTGGGAGTCCTTGGTGAGTAAGTTAGTGAGGAATAACACAGCAGTCTTGGGAGTCCTTGGTGAGTAAGTTAGTGAGGAATAACACAGCAGTCAGCTGCACTGAAAGTTTTACGCGGAAAAACGTGAAGGTCCGGGAGGACACTTGTTTCTGATTGCTGCGTAATCTATTGCAAAGATTCTTTTATTCGCATCAGCAATACTTTTTGAGAGGTTCTGAATCCATTCTAGCAAGGTGTAAGAGCATTATGTTGCTTGTGGATCACGTTCTCTATTTTATTATTATTATTATTATAGTTTAGATATTGGTCTGTATACTTTAACTTCGGTTGAATATACCCAAAGGTATACACACACACACACACACATATACATTTTTGTATTTGCACCAAGGGAAATGTATATACCTCTCTGTGTTCACTCCAAGTTCTATAGTTAATTGACTTTCAAGATTATCAACATGAGTCATTAGCACTGAACAAACCTTCTGCCAACAGTCAGAATTACTTTCAATACCTAATAACAGGGATTAATCTCTCAGTGTATATATATATATATATATATATATATATATATATATATATATATATATATATATATATATATATATATATATATATATATATATATATATATATATATATATATATATATACTGAGAGACAAAGACCACTCGGTATATACAACCGTCTCCATACTAACAAAATAAGATACAATAAGATCTACGAGGCTGAGTGTTTACTCACCTGGTCGTTAAGACACTTGACACTCACACGTCTGTGATAACTAATATTAAACACTTAAACGATACACTAGGCACACGTAAAAAATACATTCGTAATAAATAACCTTAAAACTAAGTTCGTAAATAAAATAGTGTCAAAAATGTTCGATCGTGCGCATCGCAGAAAACTTGGCTCGAAACTGCGAGGTTGAGCGTGGTGAAGCTCTCCTGGGTGCCTCCACGGGGCGGGGCTTCACTACCTCCACGGGGAGGAGCCTCTGCGCCTCCACGGGGCGGGGCAACCTTGCCTTCAGGGACAGTGCCTTCTTGTCTTCAGGGACGGGGTCTTGTCTTCAGGGACGGGGAATTGTCTTCAGGAAAGGAGCCTGAGACGTGTGCATCGAAGTATGTACTGTATACAGGCATCAAAACACTGCCCCGAATATATGCTCTGAGCCGTCAGAAATGCCTTGAAAAATGAAACAATACTGTGCTAAAACTGTTTACTAACAGAATAGGTTATATATATATATATATATATATATATATATATATATATATATATATATATATATATATATATATATATATATATATATATATATATATATAATATATACATATATATATATATATATATATATATATATATATATATATATATATATATATATATATATATATATATATATATATATATATATACCGAGATGTTATAGAGTAACATGTCCCTGGATGATGGTGACAGCTTGTCCTGAGAGGTCGACTCGCCCATCAGTCCTCACAGTGACCAGCACATCACCGCCCCGGGGGGAACACTGCCGACCTGGTGTGCAAGACACATTGTTAGCATCAAGTTGGCAATAATACTGATAAGGATGTGAAATGATGGTTGGGGAAGGATATCTAAATACATGCAGTTAGGATCGAGGGACATAAACTGCAGAGACTAATTTGAGAATGGAGTATTTTTTTTTTTTACCCAGAGAAATGGAAAAAAAATCTCCTGATTCGTGTCATTTGGTGATATGCTCGATTTATTGTCTGGTTTATTAGATTCAAAGCCTATAGATTACAGTCATAAAAAATACATGCCACCTGTACACACTTGGTTAACTGGGTTTCAATTACATGTAATGTGTTTATCACAAGCCAATAATAGTTTAATCTTTAAATTAGGGATTAAATAAAACTTTCAGCATATAATCTAAAAGATCTACCCCGTAAAACATGCCACATCTTAAGATTAAATCGTAATTATTTGTTTGGCGTTTGTAGCTAATGTGTGTTAGGGTTACATGACTCTAGAGGGTTTAGAGCTTAGTCTTCATTGTAATTGTGATAAAATAACCAGACATTAACCCAGATTTAATTCTCAATTGCTTTTTTAATTTCTAGTTTGTTTTTGTAATTTCTAGTTATAGTAGTTTGTAGGATCAGTGATCAGACATAAGAGTTTTTTTAAGCTCTTTTCAAAATAGGATTTCTTATCTTTACTTTGATTCTCAGGGATAAATTTCTTCTTAATCTCCGGTAGCTTTTCCCACAGACTTACATCTGAGTTTAGAGATGCTGAGTTCTTGTGACCAGTGGGGACCCAAGACTGTGTGCGCTGATCCTGTGGAACAATAATGATGTATTTAAAGCTCTCAGGGCAGTAACGTGTAGGAACATTGTAATGTAAAACAGTGGAATTATTTACCGAAAAGGTTAATAAGACAACATACGGGTTATGGCATTTTACCGAGAAGACGTTTCTGAATTATTCATTACCTTTGTAACTTGTTCAGCTATCAAAACATTGGGGCCCAGTCCCTGGGCCCATTATGTACCTCTGTAATGTTGAAGTACAGTCCCTGTACCCATTATGTACCTCTGTAATGTTGAGGTACAGTTCCAAAACCCATTATGTACCTCTGTAATGTTGAGGTACAGTCCCTGGAACCATTATGTGCCTCTAATGTTGAGGTACAGTCCTAGACCCATTATGTACCTCTGTAATGTTGAGGTACAGTGCCTAGACCCATTATGTATCTCTGTAATGTTGAGGTACAGTCCCTGGACCCATTGTGTACCTCTGTAATGTTGAGGTGCAGTCCCTAGACCCATTGTGTACCTATGCAATGTTGAGGTACAGTCTCTGGATCCATGATGTACCTCTGTAATGCTGAGGTACAGTCCCTGGACACATTATGCACCTCTGTAATGTTGAGGTACAGTTCCTGGACCCATTATGTACCTCTGTAATGTTGAGGTACAGTTCCTGGACCCATTATGTAACTCTGTAATATTGAGGTACAGTTCCTGGACCCATTATGTATCTCTGTAATGTTGAGGTACATTTCCTGGAACCATTATGTATCTCTGTAATCTCTTTGACTATCGCCCACAGGATGAGTATAGGGTGCATGATAAAGATATTAAACTACCAAGAAGACGTTTCGCCCACCAGGGACTTCGGAGAGAATTGATAAAGTCCCTGGTGGGCCAAACGTCCTCACAATAACATGCCATAAATCACATGTTGTCTCATAAAACATGTAACATAACTTTTATCTACATTAATTTACGTAACCTATCAATACCTTCCATGACTGGGAATATTTTTAGTCTTGTAGGAATTTGAAATCCATTTTTTTTTTTGCAGAGACAAAGTAGCATCGAGAGAGAGTGTGGAAACACTCCCGAGTGTAGTGATTGTTTACACCTGACTTACTTATGAATTATCCTTCTGCAACAATAGGCACAGTCACTAAGGTTTATCAACGATCTCGGCCTAATAAATTTCTTAGATAATTTGGAAATAAGAAAAAAAGATGATTAAATCAAATTTCATTAGTTACTTTCAATTACTATTATATATATATATATATATATATATATATATATATATATATATATATATATATATATATATATATATATATATATATATATATATATATATATAGGGAAGAGAGCTGCGGATTATGAGTGGTTAGGTCGTACAAAGAATTGTGTAGTGAGCCAACCCTGGTCTTAACTAGTGTAGTGAACCAACCCTGGTCTTAACTAGTGTAGTGAACCAACCCTGGTCTTAACTAGTGTAGTGAACCAACCCTGGTCTTAACTAGTGTAGTGAACCAACCCTGGTCTTAACTAGTGTAGTGAACCAACCCTGGTCTTAACTAGTGTAGTGAACCAACCCAGGTCTTAACTAGTGTAGTAGGCCAACCCTGGTCTTAACTAGTGTAGTGAACCATCCCTGGCCTTAACTAGTGTAGTGAACCAACCCTGGTCTTAACTAGTGTAGTGAACCATCTCTGGCCTTAACTAGTGTAGTGAACCAACCCTGGTCTTAACTAGTGTAGTGGACCAACCCTGGTCTTAACTAGTGTAGTGAACCAACCCTGGTCTGAACTAGTGTAGTGAACCAACCCTGGTCTTAACTAGTGTAGTGAACCAACCCTGGTCTTAACTAGTGTAGTGAACCAACCCTGGTCTGAGCTAGTGTAGTGAACCAACCCTGGTCTTAACTAGTGTAGTGAACCAACCCCGGTCTTAACTAGTGTAGTGAGCCAACCCTGGTCTTAACTAGTGTAGTGAACCAACCCTGGTCTTAACTAGTGTAGTGAACCAACCCTGGTCTTAACTAGTGTAGTGAACCAACCCTGGTCTTAACTAGTGTAGTGAACCAACCCTGGTCTTAACTAGTGTAGTGAACCAACCCTGGTCTTAACTAGTGTAGTGAACCAACCCTGGTCTTAACTAGTGTAGTGAACCAACCCTGGTCTTAACTAGTGTAGTGAACCAACCCTGGTCTTAACTAGTGTAGTGAACCAACCCTGGTCTTAACTAGTGTAGTGAACCAACCCTGGTCTTAACTAGTGTAGTGAACCAACCCTGGTCTTAACTAGTGTAGTGAACCAACCCTGGTCTTAACTAGTGTAGTGAACCAACCCTGGTCTTAACTAGTGTAGTGAACCAACCCTGGTCTTAACTAGTGTAGTGAACCAACCCAGGTCTTAACTAGTGTAGTAGGCCAACCCTGGTCTTAACTAGTGTAGTGAACCATCCCTGGCCTTAACTAGTGTAGTGAACCAACCCTGGTCTTAACTAGTGTAGTGAACCATCTCTGGCCTTAACTAGTGTAGTGAACCAACCCTGGTCTTAACTAGTGTAGTGGACCAACCCTGGTCTTAACTAGTGTAGTGAACCAACCCTGGTCTGAACTAGTGTAGTGAACCAACCCTGGTCTTAACTAGTGTAGTGAACCAACCCTGGTCTTAACTAGTGTAGTGAACCAACCCTGGTCTGAACTAGTGTAGTGAACCAACCCTGGTCTTAACTAGTGTAGTGAACCAACCCTGGTCTGAACTAGTGTAGTGAACCAACCCTGGTCTTAACTAGTGTAGTGAACCAACCCTGGTCTGAACTAGTGTAGTGAACCAACCCTGGTCTGAACTAGTGTAGTGAACCAACCCTGGTCTTAACTAGTGTAGTGAACCAACCCTGGTCTTAACTAGTGTAGTGAACCAACCCTGGTCTTAAGTAGTGTAGTGAGCCAACCCTGGTCTTAACTAGTGTAGTGAACCAACCCTGGTCTGAACTAGTGTAGTGGACCAACCCTGGTCTTAACTAGTGTAGTGGACCAACCCTGGTCTTAGCTAGTGTAGTGAACCAACCCTAGTCTTAACTAGTGTAGTGAACCAACCCTGGTCTTAACTAGTGTAGTGAACCAACCCTGGTCTTAACTAGTGTAGTGGACCAACCCTGGTCTTAACTAGTGTAGTGAACCAACCCTGGTCTTAACTAGTGTAGTGAACCAACCCTGGTCTTAACTAGTGTAGTGAACCATCCCTGGTCTTAAGTAGTGTAGTGAACCAACCCTGGTCTTAACTAGTGTAGTGAACCATCCCTGGTCTTAAGTAGTGTAGTGAACCAACCCTGGTCTTAACTAGTGTAGTGAACCAACCCTGGTCTTAACTAGTGTAGTGAACCAACCCTGGTCTTAACTAGTGTAGTGAACCAACCCTGGTCTGAACTAGTGTAGTGAACCAACCCTGGTCTGAACTAGTGTAGTGAACCAACCCTGGTCTTAACTAGTGTAGTGAACCAACCCTGGTGTAGTGAACTGAACTAGTGTAGTGAACCAACCCTGGTCTTAACTAGTGTAGTGAACCAACCCAGGTCTTAACTAGTGTAGTAGGCCAACCCTGGTCTTAACTAGTGTAGTGAACCATCCCTGGCCTTAACTAGTGTAGTGAACCAACCCTGGTCTTAACTAGTGTAGTGAACCATCTCTGGCCTTAACTAGTGTAGTGAACCAACCCTGGTCTTAACTAGTGTAGTGGACCAACCCTGGTCTTAACTAGTGTAGTGAACCAACCCTGGTCTGAACTAGTGTAGTGAACCAACCCTGGTCTTAACTAGTGTAGTGAACCAACCCTGGTCTTAACTAGTGTAGTGAACCAACCCTGGTCTGAACTAGTGTAGTGAACCAACCCTGGTCTTAACTAGTGTAGTGAACCAACCCTGGTCTGAACTAGTGTAGTGAACCAACCCTGGTCTTAACTAGTGTAGTGAACCAACCCTGGTCTTAACTAGTGTAGTGAACCAACCCTGGTCTTAACTAGTGTAGTGAACCAACCCTGGTCTTAACTAGTGTAGTGAACCAACCCTGGTCTTAACTAGTGTAGTGAACCAACCCAGGTCTTAACTAGTGTAGTAGGCCAACCCTGGTCTTAACTAGTGTAGTGAACCATCCCTGGCCTTAACTAGTGTAGTGAACCAACCCTGGTCTTAACTAGTGTAGTGAACCATCTCTGGCCTTAACTAGTGTAGTGAACCAACCCTGGTCTGAACTAGTGTAGTGGACCAACCCTGGTCTTAACTAGTGTAGTGAACCAACCCTGGTCTGAACTAGTGTAGTGAACCAACCCTGGTCTTAACTAGTGTAGTGAACCAACCCTGGTCTTAACTAGTGTAGTGAACCAACCCTGGTCTGAACTAGTGTAGTGAACCAACCCTGGTCTTAACTAGTGTAGTGAACCAACCCTGGTCTGAACTAGTGTAGTGAACCAACCCTGGTCTTAACTAGTGTAGTGAACCAACCCTGGTCTGAACTAGTGTAGTGAACCAACCCTGGTCTGAACTAGTGTAGTGAACCAACCCTGGTCTTAACTAGTGTAGTGAACCAACCCTGGTCTTAACTAGTGTAGTGAACCAACCCTGGTCTTAAGTAGTGTAGTGAGCCAACCCTGGTCTTAACTAGTGTAGTGAACCAACCCTGGTCTGAACTAGTGTAGTGGACCAACCCTGGTCTTAACTAGTGTAGTGGACCAACCCTGGTCTTAGCTAGTGTAGTGAACCAACCCTAGTCTTAACTAGTGTAGTGAACCAACCCTGGTCTTAACTAGTGTAGTGAACCAACCCTGGTCTTAACTAGTGTAGTGGACCAACCCTGGTCTTAACTAGTGTAGTGAACCAACCCTGGTCTTAACTAGTGTAGTGAACCAACCCTGGTCTTAACTAGTGTAGTGAACCATCCCTGGTCTTAAGTAGTGTAGTGAACCAACCCTGGTCTTAACTAGTGTAGTGAACCATCCCTGGTCTTAAGTAGTGTAGTGAACCAACCCTGGTCTTAACTAGTGTAGTGAACCAACCCTGGTCTTAACTAGTGTAGTGAACCAACCCTGGTCTTAACTAGTGTAGTGAACCAACCCTGGTCTGAACTAGTGTAGTGAACCAACCCTGGTCTGAACTAGTGTAGTGAACCAACCCTGGTCTTAACTAGTGTAGTGAACCAACCCTGGTCTGAACTAGTGTAGTGAACCAACCCTGGTCTTAACTAGTGTAGTGAACCAACCCAGGTCTTAACTAGTGTAGTAGGCCAACCCTGGTCTTAACTAGTGTAGTGAACCATCCCTGGCCTTAACTAGTGTAGTGAACCAACCCTGGTCTTAACTAGTGTAGTGAACCATCTCTGGCCTTAACTAGTGTAGTGAACCAACCCTGGTCTTAACTAGTGTAGTGGACCAACCCTGGTCTTAACTAGTGTAGTGAACCAACCCTGGTCTGAACTAGTGTAGTGAACCAACCCTGGTCTTAACTAGTGTAGTGAACCAACCCTGGTCTTAACTAGTGTAGTGAACCAACCCTGGTCTGAACTAGTGTAGTGAACCAACCCTGGTCTTAACTAGTGTAGTGAACCAACCCTGGTCTGAACTAGTGTAGTGAACCAACCCTGGTCTTAACTAGTGTAGTGAACCAACCCTGGTCTGAACTAGTGTAGTGAACCAACCCTGGTCTGAACTAGTGTAGTGAACCAACCCTGGTCTTAACTAGTGTAGTGAACCAACCCTGGTCTTAACTAGTGTAGTGAACCAACCCTGGTCTTAAGTAGTGTAGTGAGCCAACCCTGGTCTTAACTAGTGTAGTGAACCAACCCTGGTCTGAACTAGTGTAGTGGACCAACCCTGGTCTTAACTAGTGTAGTGGACCAACCCTGGTCTTAACTAGTGTAGTGAACCAACCCTAGTCTTAACTAGTGTAGTGAACCAACCCTGGTCTTAACTAGTGTAGTGAACCAACCCTGGTCTTAACTAGTGTAGTGGACCAACCCTGGTCTTAACTAGTGTAGTGAACCAACCCTGGTCTTAACTAGTGTAGTGAACCAACCCTGGTCTTAACTAGTGTAGTGAACCATCCCTGGTCTTAAGTAGTGTAGTGAACCAACCCTGGTCTTAACTAGTGTAGTGAACCAACCCTGGTCTTAACTAGTGTAGTGAACCAACCCTGGTCTTAACTAGTGTAGTGAACCAACCCTGGTCTGAACTAGTGTAGTGAACCAACCCTGGTCTGAACTAGTGTAGTGAACCAACCCTGGTCTGAACTAGTGTAGTGAACCAACCCTGGTCTTAACTAGTGTAGTGAACCAACCCTGGTCTTAACTAGTGTAGTGAACCAACCCTGGTCTGAACTAGTGTAGTGAACCAACCCTGGTCTGAACTAGTGTAGTGAACCAACCCTGGTCTTAACTAGTGTAGTGAACCAACCCTGGTCTGAACTAGTGTAGTGAACCAACCCTGGTCTGAACTAGTGTAGTGAACCAACCCTGGTCTTAACTAGTGTAGTGAACCAACCCTGGTCTGAACTAGTGTAGTGAACCAACCCTGGTCTTAACTAGTGTAGTGAACCAACCCTGGTCTGAACTAGTGTAGTGAACCAACCCTGGTCTGAACTAGTGTAGTGAACCAACCCTGGTCTTAACTAGTGTAGTGAACCAACTCTGGTCTGAACTAGTGTAGTGAACCAACCCTGGTCTTAACTAGTGTAGTGAACCAACTCTGGTCTTAACTAGTGTAGTAGGCCAACCCTGGTCTTAACTAGTGTAGTGAACCAACCCTGGTCTTAACTAGTGTAGTGAACCAACCCTGGTCTGAACTAGTGTAGTGAACCAACCCTGGTCTTAACTAGTGTAGTGAAGCAACTCTGGTCTTAACTAGTGTAGTGGACCAACACTGGTGTTAACTAGTGTAGTGAACCAACCCTGGTCTTAACTAGTGTAGTGAACCAACCCTGGTGTTAACTAGTGTAGTGGACCAACACTGGTGTTAACTAGTGTAGTGAACCAACCCTGGTCTTAACTAGTGTAGTGAACCAACCCTGGTCTGAACTAGTGTAGTGAACCAACCCTGGTCTTAACTAGTGTAGTGAACCAACCCTGGTCTGAACTAGTGTAGTGAACCAACCCTGGTCTTAACTAGTGTAGTGAACCAACTCTGGTCTTAACTAGTGTAGTAGGCCAACCCTGGTCTTAACTAGTGTAGTGAACCAACCCTGGTCTTAACTAGTGTAGTGAACCAACTCTGGTCTTAACTAGTGTAGTGGACCAACACTGGTGTTAACTAGTGTAGTGAACCAACTCTGGTCTTAACTAGTGTAGTGGACCAACACTGGTGTTAACTAGTGTAGTGGACCAACCCTGGTCTTAACTAGTGTAGTGAACCAACCCTGGTGTTAACTAGTGTAGTGGACCAACACTGGTGTTAACTAGTGTAGTGGACCAACACTGGTGTTAACTAGTGTAGTGGACCAACACTGGTGTTAACTAGTGTAGTGAACCAACACTGGTGTTAACTAGTGTAGTGAACCAACACTGGTCTTAACGAGTGTTTACCTGGAGAGAGTTTCGGGGGTCAACGCCCCCGCGGCCCTGTCTGTGACCAGGCCTCCTGGTGGATCAGAGCCTGATCAACCAGGCTGTTACTGCTGGCTGCACGCAAACCAACGTACGAGCCACAGCCCGGCTGGTCAGGAACCGACTTTAGGTGCTTGTCCAGTGCCAGCTTGAAGACTGCCAGGGGTCTGTTGGTAATCCCCCTTATGTATGCTGGGAGGCAGTTGAACAGTCTCGGGCCCCTGACACTTATTGTATGGTCTCTTAACGTGCTAGTGACACCCCTGCTTTTCATTGGGGGGATGTTGCATCGTCTGCCAAGTCTTTTGATTTCGTAGTGAGTGATTTTCGTGTGCAAGTTCGGTACTAGTCCCTCTAGGATTTTCCAGGTGTATATAATCATGTATCTCTCCCGCCTGCGTTCCAGGGAATAGAGGTTTAGGAACCTTAAGCGCTCCCAGTAATTGAGGTGTTTTATCTCCGTTATAAGCGCCGTGAAGGTTCTCTGTACATTTTCTAGGTCAGCAATTTCACCTGCCTTGAAAGGTGCTGTTAGTGTGCAGCAATATTCCACCCTAGATAGAACAAGTGACCTGAAGAGTGTCATCATGGGCTTGGCCTCCCTAGTTTTGAAGGTTCTCATTATCCATCCTGTCATTTTTCTAGCAGATGCGATTGATACAATGTTATGGTCCTTGAAGGTGAGATCCTCCGACACGATCACTCCAAGGTCTTTGACGTTGGTGTTTCGCTCTATTTTGTGGCCAGAATTTGTTTTGTACTCTGATGAAGATTTAATTTCCTCGTGTTTACCATATCTGAGTAATTGAAATTTCTCATCGTTGAACTTCATATTGTTTTCTGCAGCCCACTGAAAGATTTGGTTGATGTCCGCCTGGAGCCTTGCAGTGTCTGCAATGGAAGACACTGTCATGCAGATTCGGGTGTCATCTGCAAAGGAAGACACGGTGCTGTGGCTGACATCCTTGTCTATGTCAGATATGAGGATGAGGTACAAGATGGGAGCGAGTACTGTGCCTTGTGGAACAGAGCTTTTCAACGTAGCTGCCTCGGACTTTACTCTGTTGACGACTACTCTCTGTGTTCTGTTAGTGAGGAAATTATAGATCCATCGACCGACTTTTCCTGTTATTCCTTTAGCACGCATTTTGTGCGCTATTACGCCATGGTCACACTTGTCGAAGGCTTTTGCAAAGTCTGTATATATTACATCTGCATTCTTTTTGTCTTCTAGTGCATTTAGGACCTTGTCGTAGTGATCCAATAGTTGAGACAGACAGGAGCGACCTGTTCTAAACCCATGTTGCCCTGGGTTGTGTAACTGATGGGTTTCTAGATGGGTGGTGATCTTGCTTCTTAGGACCCTTTCAAAGATTTTTATGATATGGGATGTTAGTGCTATTGGTCTGTAGTTCTTTGCTGTTGCTTTACTGCCCCCTTTGTGGAGTGGGGCTATATCTGTTGTTTTTAGTAACTGTGGGACGACCTCCGTGTCCATGCTCTCTCTCCATAGGATGGAAAAGGCTCGTGATAGGGGCTTCTTGCAGTTCTTGATGAACACGGAGTTCCATGAGTCTGGCCCTGGGGCAGAGTGCAGATGGAGCAGATAACATCGGATAGACTTGTGTTAATCAAATTTTGTGGCTCTCTCATAAAAAATTCATTTTGATCTTCGACTCTCAGTCTGGTTAGCGGCTTGCTAAAAACTGAGTCATATTGGGACTTGAGTAGCTCACTCATTTCCTTGCTGTCATCTGTGTAGGACCCATCTTGTTTAAGTAGGGGCCCAATACTGGACGTTGTTCTCGACTTTGATTTGGCATAGGAGAAGAAATACTTTGGGCTTCTTTCGATTTCATTTATGGCTTTTAGTTCTTCCCGCGATTCCTGACTCCTATAAGATTCCTTTAGCTTAAGTTCGATGCTTGCTATTTCTCTGACCAGTGTCTCCCTACGCATTTCAGATATATTGACCTCTTTTAGCCGCTCTGTTATTCTTTTCCGTCGCCTGTGCATACATCGAGTGCCACCAAGTTAATCTGTTCTAGGCATAAGTTGGGGTCTGTGTTGCTTAGTATATCTTCCCAGCTTATATCGGTTAGGACTTGGTTTACTTGGTCCCACTTTATGTTTTTGTTATTGAAGTTGAATTTGGTGAATTCTCCCTCGTGACTAGTCTCATTATGTTGGTCTGGGGCTCCACGCATACATGTCTGAACCTCAATTATGTTGTGATCTGAGTATATTGTTTTTGATATGGTGACATTTCTTATCAGATCATCATTGTTAGTGAAGATGAGGTCTAGTGTATTCTCCAGTCTAGTAGGCTCTATTATTTACTGGTTTAAATTGAATTTTGTGCAGAGATTTAAAAGCTCGTGTGAGTGTGAGTTTTCATCAGAGCTGCCTCCTGGTGTTATTACTGCAACAGTATTATTTGCTATATTCCTCCATTTTAGGTGCCTTAAGTTGAAATCCCCCAGGAGCAAGATGTCGGGTGCAGGAGCTGGAAGATTTTCCAGACAGTGGTCAATTTTTAACAGCTGTTCCTGGAATTGCTGGGATGTTGCATCCGGAGGCTTGTAGACTACCACAATGACTAGGTTTTGGTTCTCGACCTTTACTGCTAAAACTTCCACTACATCATTTGAGGCATTAAGCAGTTCTGTGCAAACAAGTGACTCTGCAATGTACAGGCCAACCCCCCCCCCTTTTTTTGCCTGTTCACTCTGTCCCATCTGTATAGGTTGTAACCTGGGATCCATATTTCGTTGTCCAAGTGATCCTTTATGTGGTCTCAGTGAAAGCCGTGAACATTGCCTTTGCCTCTGCAAGCAGTCCACGGATGAAAGGTATTTTGTTGTTTGTTGCTGGCTTTAGATCCTGTATATTTGGAAAGAAGAATGTCATCGGACTGGTGGTATTGTTGGTACTGGGAGGGGGGATTTTTTTTTCCGGCATTAGTATCTGTATCTGTTGGTTTGGAGTGGAGGCCATCGACTGTGGTTCCACTCCAGGAATGACTGGATTTGGTGTACGATTTCTGTCATTTCCTGCCAGTTTTTTTTTCCTTCCTGGCACTAAAAGACCTCTCCCTCTTGAGTGGCTGTGGCTACCAAGGTTTTCCCATGGCCTGGATGTTTTGTATCTTTTTGTCCCCTTTAGATGGTGTGCCTGGCAATTTAAGTTATAGCAGTCTTTCCTGTACTGAAGAGGTACACATTTCGGGGTGAAAAAGCTTACAGGAAGGGAGTTTGGGCTCCATCCAAAGCACACTCAAGCCTCCATGCTTCTGGTATTAACAATTTCCCTCTTATTGTAAGGTGTGACACTAAGCCTATGCTCTCTGGGTTAATTTACTGCGCATACTGGAATTATGAGACTAACAATAACAAGTCTCTCTCAGTGTCCCAAGTCAGTCCCAGCACCTTACTGCATTATTTCATTAACCCATTCACATATCCTCATTAGTTCCTCTTCAGTTGACGTCACACCCGGAAATTGTCCACATAAGATTATTTACCCAATTACTTCGCTCAGTGGACCACCTGTGCACTTAAGGTGTGCATTTATCGTCGCCTGAAGTAAGAGCAATTTATTATTTAACTGTTTATTAATTATATCATTATAAGCAGTCAACAATTTTGGTGTCTTGCTCAGTTCGCAGAGCTGGGCCCTTTAACTGTCCATACGCCATCCTATAATTAGTAGGTAATTCTGGACGGTCGAGCTTCCACGGAAGTCGCACCCAGTAATGTCCAGATTCACATTTAACATCCTTCAGGTATTGTTCCTGAGTAATGGAATCATTTGGACTTTCCTCATTTATATTAATCCCTATGCTGTCCAGATCCAACAAATTAGACTGGTTCAACATCATTCTCGATAGAAGAATACTTGTACTGGGTTGACCTTTTATGAGTAAGACACCGTGACTGTATTCACTACTTCCTCTAGTCATTATTACTAGGCCATAGTCTGCCATATATTACATGGCCCGTACCAGTGTTGAGGAGAGTGACGCCGCATGCTTTTGGATTTATGCCCTTTATCCTGAATTATTACATCCAACACCGGCAAGACTACCTCAGCTAGGCCATCATTATTGCCATTAGCTGCAACCTTTACATCAGTCACTGTAGTGTCAGGGTTATTAAAATTATCATTATTGTCACCATTATTATAAGAATCACATACAACCCTGCACATAACTGTATGGTGCCTTCTCTTGTTGCATTGATAGCAACTGTTCAATTTGGTATGACAATCCTTTACATTATGATTGTCTAGACATCTGATAAATCTGTCAAGTTCTTTCATCCTTTCCACTTTAATATCCCATGAATTATAGGCATTACAATTTTTAGTGAAATGAGTACCCTGGCAGAAGAGGCAGTCTCTCTTTTCCTTGCCTGACCTCTTATTAACTGGGTTACCCTTACTGAGGTACTTATTTCTCTTACCTTGATGTGAGGAACCACTATTACTGATTCCTGTCACTTGATATGTGCCTATTTAACTCTTAACTATGATTATTACCATTGGGAGTATTTTTCCCTTTTGAGACTTGACAGATACTTCAGAGTCATTATGTGTTATATCCTTAGAACTGTTTGGCTGACTGGTCTGCAATTGAACAATTGATTCCTGCCGACCTAATCTGATTTCCTCCAGACCGTACTCTGGAGGTTTTGGCAAACCCACCCTTTGCATTAATAGGTTGATCAACTGCCTGGCTTACACCCTTTAATTTATTCAAAGCCTTACTTTTACAAGACAGTTTTTCTTCCAATTCATAATGTTGATTAATTAAAACATTCATTTCCATTCCATCTGCACAATTCTCCAACAGATCTCTTTCACAGTCTTTAAACCACAATTTGTACCACTCAAATCTACTCTCTAAAGCATCTAAACATAACTTTAATTCATTAGGGTTCACGGTTCTTTGATTCATTAAATCCAAGCACTTGTATGCCTTCGTCACATGGCCTTTAATAGCCTGTAATGATGCCTTCATTACTCTAAAATCCACGGACTTGTCAGCCACATTAACTCCATCAGATCCAGTCATGGTTAGGGAATTATTAATCACTGATTATACAACTTAAGTAGGCGCCTTATAAGAGTAATTCTTGCACTTTACTCTTGTATAAATCCTAGCCACACATGTGCTAGCAATTAATTAGGCTAATTATCATCCACCACACGATCGATTAAATTTGTGTACTCTATACCCACTTTCTTCAATCAGTCACTTAATTATTAAGTAATTAATTCAATTAATTTTTTCACTGATTGCATCCGGTTCAGGAAGGACCAGCGGGCAGATATGGAAAATTTTGTAGGGTGTTACCTGTATGTACCTCAACATTACATGCATACAAGTAATCTCATTGGGAGACAACCATATTGTTTACCGTAGTCACCCCGTGTAGACATGTGAGAAAACTGGTCACGGCAGGTGGTTCCTTCGACCTCACAATCTTATCCATATCTATCCGGGACCAGTATAAATTGGATAGCACCCACAAGTACGGCGCTACTAATTAATTGTGGACTGTATAGATTATATTAGTTTAATTGAATGAAGGGGGGGGGGTAGGTTACACTTGGATATATCCATCAATGAAAAACACTTGTACATAATCCCACCACTTACCAGATATTCTCTGGTGGTCACTTGATGTAGCTGGATCACCCATAATCTATCCAATCATCGACACCATGCCTAACCCTTCTAGGGTAGGGTAGGTGCCTGAGTCCGAGCCTTTAGCTCATAAGACTGTCATTCCCATTAGCCCCCTTGGGGCGGGGATGGCAGACCAGAGAGGCCTAGCTTGTGGCTAGGCCTGGGGACAGTTGGTCCCAAAGATGAGGAGGTACTTGTGCCTCCTCCCATGGGAGACTTAGGTCTCAGACACTCCCTAAAGAGAGAGCCAAGGCAGGGCCACCACTTGGACAAGGCCCGGGCCGGGAGAATACCGGCGAATCTTTAACTAACTAATCTATCCAATTACAACATACCTAACTGGCCAGTATCAGTCTGCTATAACTAGAAGGGTTACTTAACTGTGGGCGATTGATACTCCTATTTCCTCCATTCACCATCTCATTTCGATGTCCTGCTACACCGACACAGTTCTTATTCCAACAGGACGAGTATTCGTTGGTTTATCCCGGTTTAGAAGTCGTAACTCCATAAAACCTTCACTATCCTCGAGACAGGAACACGAGATAAACAGATGCTCACTCTGAGAACGGCGACTCATTTCACTTCACATATTCTCTTAACTTAGTGTTATTATCACTGATTACATTACAATTCACAAGACGATTTAATGTCTCATAATTATTATACACATTAGAGGTCACTCCATTAAGATCTGAGACCGATGAGTGAGGATTAACTCACGGTTATTTCCCCTGGACACACACCATGGCCGTGCACCAGTCACCCCCGGTCGAACCATTATTCACTAATTTTACCACCTTTTTACGGTGGTCACACAAATCACGTTCCCTCACTCTTCACCAGGAACAGTTACAACACTTCCTATTATGAAGTGAGGCCTATATTAATCCTTAGGCCGCCGTGAACGCCAATTTCCTGGTCCCATGTTTTCACAGCCTCCTCACTACACTCAAAACACTCCCGCCTCTCTCTGCCCTGACTCGACCTCCCCCCCCCCCCGCACATCCGTGCAGGCGCAGGATGAACCCGGTTGGTTCTATTCAAAATACAATTTAGAACAACAGTAATGCATTAATCATGTATAGTTACATTATAAAAATATATACAGTATAATTATGGGAATTTATTTTCCACACCTGGTCTTAACTAGCGTAGTGAACCAACCCTGGTCTTAACTAGTGTAGTGGGCCAACCCTGGTCTTAACTAGCGTAGTGAACCAACCCTGGTCTTAACTAGCGTAGTGAACCAACCCTGGTCTTAACTAGCGTAGTGAACCAACCCTGGTCTTAACTAGCGTAGTGAACCAACCCTGGTCTTAACTAGTGTAGTGGACCAACCCTGGTCTTAACTAGTGTAGTGAACCAACCCTAGTCTTAACTAGTGTAGTGAACCAACCCTGGTCTTAACTAGTGTAGTGGACCAACCCTGGTCTTAACTAGCGTAGTGAACCAACCCTGGTCTTAACTAGCGTAGTGAACCAACCCTGGTCTTAACTAGCGTAGTGAACCAACCCTGGTCTTAACTAGCGTAGTGAACCAACCCTGGTCTTAACTAGTGTAGTGGACCAACCCTGGTCTTAACTAGTGTAGTGAACCAACCCTAGTCTTAACTAGCATAGTGAACCAACCCTGGTCTTAACTACTGTAGTGGACCAACCCTGGTCTTAACTAGTGTAGTGAACCATCCCTGGTCTTAACTAGTGTAGTGGACCAACCCTGGTCTTAACTAGTGTAGTGGACCAACCCTGGTCTTAACTAGTGTAGTGAACCATCCCTGGTCTTAACTAGTGTAGTGGACCAACCCTGGTCTTAACTAGTGTAGTGAACCATCCCTGGTCTTAACTAGTGTAGTGGGCCAACCCTGGTCTTAACTAGTGTAGTGAACCAACCCTGGTCTTAACTAGTGTAGTGAACCAACCCTGGTCTTAACTAGTGTAGTGAACCAACCCTGGTCTTAACTAGTGTAGTGAACCATCCCTGGTCTTAACTAGTGTAGTGAACCAACCCTGGTCTTAACTAGTGTAGTGAACCAACCCTGGTCTTAACTAGTGTAGTGAACCAACCCTGGTCTTAACTAGCGTAGTGAACCAACCCTGGTCTTAACTAGCGTAGTGAACCAACCCTGGTCTTAACTAGCGTAGTGAACCAACCCTGGTCTTAACTAGTGTAGTGAACCAACCCTGGTCTTAACTAGCGTAGTGAACCAACCCTGGTCTTAACTAGCGTAGTGAACCAACCCTGGTCTTAACTAGCGTAGTGAACCAACCCTGGTCTTAACTAGTGTAGTGGGCCAACCCTGGTCTTAACTAGTGTAGTGGGCCAACCCTGGTCTTAACTAGTGTAGTGGACCAACCCTGGTCTTAACTAGTGTAGTGGGCCAACCCTGGTCTTAACTAGTGTAGTGGGCCAACCCTGGTCTTAACTAGTGTAGTGGACCAACCCTGGTCTTAACTAGTGTAGTGGGCCAACCCTGGTCTTAACTAGTGTAGTGGACCAACCCTGGTCTTAACTAGTGTAGTGAACCAACCCTGGTCTTAACTAGTGTAGTGAACCAACCCTGGTCTTAACTAGTGTAGTGAACCAACCCTGGTCTTAACTAGTGTAGTGAACCAACCCTGGTCTTAACTAGTGTAGTGGACCATCCCTGGTCTTAACTAGTGTAGTGGACCAACCCTGGTCTTAACTAGTGTAGTGGACCAACCCTGGTCCTAACTAGTGTAGTGAACCAACCCTGGTCTTAACTAGTTTACTGGACCAACCCTGGTCTTAACTAGTGTAGTGAACCAACCCTGGTCTTAACTAGTGTAGTGAACCAACCCTGGTCTTAACTAGTGTAGTGGGCCAACCCTAGTCTTAACTAGTGTAGTGAACCAACCCTGGTCTTAACTAGTGTAGTGGGCCAACCCTAGTCTTAACTAGTGTAGTGAACCAACCCTGGTCTTAACTAGTGTAGTGAACCAACCCTGGTCTTAACTAGTGTAGTGAACCAACCCTGGTCTTAACTAGTGTAGTGAACCAACCCTGGTCTTAACTAGTGTAGTGAACCAACCCTGGTCTTAACTAGTGTAGTGAACCAACCCTGGTTTTAACTAGTGTAGTGAACCAACCCTGGTCTTAACTAGTGTAGTGAACCAACCATTGTCTTAACTAGTGTAGTGGGCCAACCCTGGTCTTAACTAGTGTAGTGAACCAACCCTGGTCTTAACTAGTGTAGTGGACCATCCCTGGTCGTAACTAGTGTAGTGAACCAACCCTGGTCTTAACTAGTGTAGTGAACCAACCCTGGTCTTAACTAGTGTAGTGGACCAACCCTGGTCTTAACTAGTGTAATGAACCAACCCTAGTCTTAACTAGTGTAGTGAACCTACCCTGGTCTTAACTAGTGTAGTGAACCAACCCTGGTCTTAACTAGTGTAGTGGACCATCCCTGGTCGTAACTAGTGTAGTGAACCAACCCTATTCTTAACTAGTGTAGTGAACCAACCCTAGTCTTAACTAGTGTAGTGGACCAACCCTGGTCTTAACTAGTGTAGTGAACCAACCCTAGTCTTAACTAGTGTAGTGAACCAACCCTGGTCTTAACTAGTGTAGTGGACCATCCCTGGTCGTAACTAGTGTAGTGAACCAACCCTAGTCTTAACTAGTGTAGTGAACCAACCCTAGTCTTAACTAGTGTAGTGGACCAACCCTGGTCTTAACTAGTGTAGTGAACCAACCCTAGTCTTAACTAGTGTAGTGAACCAACCCTGGTCTTAACTAGTGTAGTGAACCAACCCTAGTCTTAACTAGTGTAGTGAACCAACCCTAGTCTTAACTAGTGTAGTGGACCAACCCTGGTCTTAACTAGTGTAGTGAACCAACCCTGGTCTTAACTAGTGTAGTGGACCAACCCTGGTCTTAACTAGTGTAGTGAACCAACCCTGGTCTTAACTAGTGTAGTGAACCAACCCTAGTCTTAACTAGTGTAGTGAACCAACCCTAGTCTTAACTAGTGTAGTGAACCAACCCTAGTCTTAACTAGTGTAGTGAACCAACCCTAGTCTTAACTAGTGTAGTGAACCAACCCTGGTCTTAACTAGTGTAGTGGACCAACCCTGGTCTTAACTAGTGTAGTGAACCAACCCTAGTCTTAACTAGTGTAGTGAACCAACCCTAGTCTTAACTAGTGTAGTGAACCAACCCTGGTCTTAACTAGTGTAGTGAACCAACCCTAGTCTTAACTAGTGTAGTGGACCATCCCTGGTCGTAACTAGTGTAGTGAACCAACCCTAGTCTTAACTAGTGTAGTGGACCATCCCTGGTCTTAACTAGTGTAGTGAACCAACCCTGGTCTTAACTAGTGTAGTGAACCAACCCTGGTCTTAACTAGTGTAGTGAACCAACCCTGGTCTTAACTAGTGTAGTGGACCAACCTTGGTCTTAACTAGTGTAGTGAACCAACCCTAGTCTTAACTAGTGTAGTGAACCAACCCTCGTCTTAACTAGTGTAGTGAACCAACCCTAGTCTTAACTAGTGTAGTGAACCAACCCTAGTCTTAACTAGTGTAGTGAACCAACCCTAGTCTTAACTAGTGTAGTGAACCAACCCTGGTCTTAACTAGTGTAGTGAACCAACCCTAGTCTTAACTAGTGTAGTGAACCAACCCTGGTCTTAACTAGTGTAGTGAACCAACCCTAGTCTTAACTAGTGTAGTGAACCAACCCTGGTCTTAACTAGTGTAGTGAACCAACCCTAGTCTTAACTAGTGTAGTGAACCAACCCTGGTCTTAACTAGTGTAGTGGACCAACCCTGGTCTTAACTAGTGTAGTGAACCAACCCTGGTCTTAACTAGTATAGTAGACCAACCCTGGCGTTAACTAGTGTAGTGGACCAACCCTGGTCTTAACTAGTGTAGTGGACCAACCCTGGTCGTAACTAGTGTAGTGGACCAACCCTGGCCTTAAGTAGATTACTGGACCAACCCTAGTCTTAACTAGTGTAGTGGACCAACCCTGGCCTTAACTAGTGTAGTAGACCAACCCTGGCCTTAACTAGTGTAGTGGACCAACCCTGGTCTTCACTAGTGTAGTGGACCAACCCTGGTCTTAACTATTGTAGTGGACCAACCCTTGTCTTAACTATTGTAGTGGACCAACCCTAGCCTTAACTACTGTAGTGGACGAACCCTGGCCTTAACTAGTGTAGTGGACCAACCCTTGTCATAACTACTGTAGTGGACCAACCCTAGCCTTAACTACTGTAGTGGACCAACCCTGGCCTTAACTATTGTAGTGGCCCAACTCTGGCCTTAACTAGTGTAGTGGACCAACCCTTGTCATAACTATTGTAGTGGACAAACCCTGGCCTTAACTATTGTAGTGGCCCAACCCTGGCCTTAACTATTGTAGTGGCCCAACCCTGGCCTTAACTAGTGTAGTGGACCAACCCTTGTCATAACTATTGTAGTGGATCAACCCTAGCCTTAACTATTGTAGTTGCCCAACCCTGGCCTTAACTAGTGTAATGGACCAACCCTTGTCATAACTATTGTAGTGGACCAACCCTGGCCTTAACTACTGTAGTGGACCAACCCTGGTCTTAACTAGTGTAGTGGCCCAACCCTGGTCTTAACTAGTGTAGTGGCCCAACCCTGGTCTTAACTAGTGTAGTGGCCCAACCCTGGTCTTAACTAGTGTAGTGGCCCAACCCTGGTCTTAACTAGTGTAGTAGACCAACCCTGGTCTTAACTAGTGTAGTGGCCCAACCCTGGTCTTAACTAGTGTAGTAGACCAACCCTGGTCTTAATTAGTGTAGTGGCCCAACCCTGGTCTTAACTAGTGTAGTGGTCCAACCCTGGTCTTAACTAGTGTTGTAGACCAACCCTGGTCTTAACTAGTGTAGTGGCCCAACCCTGGTCTTAACTAGTGTAGTGAGCCAACCCTGGTCTTAACTAGTGTAGTAGACCAACCCTGGTCTTAACTAGTGTAGTGGCCCAACCCTGGTCTTAACTAGTGTAGTGGACCAACCCTGGTCTTAACTAGTGTAGTGAGCCAACCCTGGTCTTAACTAGTGTAGTGGACCAACCCTGGTCTTAACTAGTGTAGTGAGCCAACCCTGGTCTTAACTAGTGTAGTGGACCAACCCTGGTCTTAACTAGTGTAGTGAGCCAACTCTGGTGTAACGGGCGTTCCTAGACGCTACCTGTAACGGGGTCCTCAGCTATGCCATTCCAAGGAGCGAAGTATCGCGAGAGACAGTGGTATTCTGAGGGGTTCTTCTGTGCCTCCTGCAAGTTGTTAGTCACCTCCAGGTTGCCTCTCGTGGTCATGATGATCCCCTTCACCAACGACCCATCATGTAGGCTCATCCAAGCTGCACTGTCTAGTCTCAGGGCCTCCAGTTGCTCTCTGAAACAAAATAATTTTATTAGTGATGGATGTAAAGGTTCATTCGTGTGTGTGTGACGTAATAAGCAAACACTCTCAGTGTTCATTGCAAGAGCAAAACCTTGCTATGTTTCCTAGTTGTAGTTTGCCACAAGATCGGTTTTACAAACGATGTAATTAAATCAATCATACTGAATTTAATTTAAATCCCTTCTTGAAAGTTATGTCATGGATATTTTCAGCTCCTTTATTTTGGTCACATCGGCCATCTCCTATGCTACAAGCATCAACGCGAAGTAAACACAGATCACTTGTTTAATTAAGTATTATTATTGATGGTAAATTTTAATCCCGCCTGGGTCACATCGAGACACGAGCTCTCAACCTGCACTCAGCTAGTTATACTCTCTAAGACAGAATAAAACAGAACCCAGCAATGACTGATTAATCTCTCAACAGATCATCACACAACTAACTCCCATCGGGAGACATTTTTCCCCTGATGGAACATGGTCCCACCTGGTGCAAGAGTGGTGTAGCCTCACCAGGAGCTTCTTGGTGGTGCGGGAGAGCAACAACTGCTCCACCTGCAGACCACTCGACACCACCTTCAAGAGGCTGGCCAGCTGTGTCTCCTCTGAGGGTGTGAGAGGTGTGGGTGGGTTTGCTGGGAAATCCAGGACGATGTAGTGACCGTCCCTTCTGGCCACCAGAAGGCCACTCTGTGTCTCAAACTCCAGCTGGTGACTCGTGTTTCCTGTAAATAATAGGCTTATCCTATATATTGTTTTGACTTGTAAACGCACATTCACTCAAACTTGCACTCATAAACAAAAATGCTATAGAGTAGCATCTATGTTAAATACCTACACCATACATACACACACACACATATACAATTAGGTGAGTACATACACTAAGACAGACACAACGTACTTTTAAACCAGACCGACATCATAGCAACATACGTATATACTAAGTTTTCACCTCCTGTGAATAATCTTTATTTCTACAAGTACATGTACAAGGTATACAGACCACAGCTGACATCAATGACATATTAATATATAGAAACCCCTTTGTTATGCAGAGCATTTCCCGCAAATTAGGTAAATTTTGTCCCAGGATGTGACCCACACCAGTCCACTAACAACCAGGTATCTATTTCACTGATGTGTTTGGCACTGCCAAAGATGGGAAGAATCAGAGAGAATTTAAAACACGAAATACAAGATAATCTGGAGTATGAAGACTGAGATATTTGTGCAACGTTTGGGAATCTTTATTAAGGAAACGTTTCGCCAGCCACTGGCTTCTTCAGTCCAATACAGAGAAGAACGGCGGAAGATGAGTTTGAGGTAATGAGTCCCTCAGCCTGGTGTCGACGTGATCAGTCCATCAGTCTTGAGAAACACAATCGACTCCAGGCTGAGGGATTGATTAACTCAAATTCATTTTCCACGGTTTTTCTCTATATTGGACTGAAGAAGCCACTGGCTGGCGAAACGTGTCCACAATAAAGATTCCCAAATGTTGCTCATTTTTAATCTAGATTTGTGTTTTACACTGAGAAATACTGAAACACACGTCACTAAGTCTTCTTTTAAGCCAGTCATGAAAGTTTACCTTAATACCAATTTTAATGTTCTAAGCATAGTCGATATGCTTTAAACCCCCAATTAACCAACCTAAAGAGTGGAAGAGTACGTGGGCAGTGGCGAGGGTAGCGTGCCCACAGAGAGGAACCTCGGTAGTGGGTGTAAACCAGCGGAGGGTGAACCTGGAGCAGTGTACCCAGGGATCTTCAGCAGTGCTGACTAAGGGTTTCACATACGCTGTCTCGGAAAGGTTCAGCTCCTTGGCCAGTTTCTGGAGCGTGTGTTCCTCTACCACCTGCCGAAACATAACTATATCGAAAAGGACATTCATATACGGTTCAGTACAATTATTAAATGAAATGTTTCGTCACGAATGGCTTTATCAGTCGTAATTATTGAAACTGATAAAGCCATTTGTGGCGAAACGTTTTGAAGTGTACACAAATACAAACCATACCACGGAAGGGGTTAGAACCCACGATCAGAGACCGTCGCGTTAGCCACTGGACCAGCTAGCCACAATAAGATTATCGCTAACGCGACGGTCTCGAGTTTTGAGACCCTCAGATCGCGGGTTCTAACCCCGCCCGTGGTATAGTTTGTTTGCAATCGTGTCATTACACAAATACTTTTCCCCCCACTTAAGAGGTATCACCACACCATTCATAACCAAAGTATATCTATAGTTTTCTGTATGACAAACATACACTCATTCAAGGTTAATTCTAAGGATCGATATCATCACTTATCAGAATCAAAATAAAACATAACTTATGGATAATTAAAACATTTGCATACATTTCTTGATATGAAAAAAAATACAATTAAATTCTGATCACCGGCCTGAAGGTGGTAAAACTAAAAAAAAAAACTCGGGGAAATAAGAATTTTCAAGACAAAATTATTTCGTGAATTCCATCCTGTTACTCTGAAAATTGTCTTTGTAAAAGAATTCAATTATACGTCCAGTTATGTTATTTGGTTATTGTTTTGTTCCAAACAAGTTTATTATTATAATTAAAACTAAACGCCAGGCCACGGGGCCCCATGGCCTGGCTGGCAAAAGCTCTTGTTTCACACGCTGAGGATCCGGGTTCGATTCCCGGCGGGGTAGAAACACTGGACGCGTTTCCTTACACCTGTTGTCCTGTTCACCTAGGAAGTAGGTACCTGGGTGTTAGTCAACTGGTGTGGGTCGCATCCTGGGTGACAAGATTGAGGACCCCAATGGAAATAAGACAGACAGTCCCTCGATAACGCACTGACTTTTTTGGGTTATCGTGGGTTGCTAACCCTCCGGGGTTAAAAATCCAAACAAAATCTGTTATCTTAACCCACCAGGGTTATACAGCGCCAGAGTGTAGAGTGATCTGTAGCACTACTGACTGTCTTGAAGACAGCAGTCTTCAAGACACCAGTTAAATCTACAAGGGTTTTACAGCACCTGTCTGTCTTGAAGACACTCCTGACTATCTTCAACAGGGAGCGTGATAAGTTCCTCAAGTGTGTGTTCATGTGTTGGCATTGTGTGCGGCCCAGCAGTAACAGCTTGGGTGATCAGACCTTGATCTACAAGGAGGGATGGTCTGGGACCAGACCGCAAAGGCATCAACTCCAGAAAACATCCTTCAGCTCATCTCCATATTATGAGGTCTGGAATAAGTCGCTGAATGGCTGAGGGTTCAAACCCATGGCAAGTTAGTCCTAAAACTAGAAGGTCAGTGCGCTATCTACTGTACCATGCTGGCCTAAAATGATTCGTCCAGCTAGGTGCATTTTTATATACATTAGGAAGGCTAGCACGGACCCCACTGTGACTGCAAATGGAGGTTTGTACAGACGAATCTCACACCAGTATAAAAAAAAAAAATATTTTAAGTTTACCTGTGAGAGTAGCACCACCGCTGCAGGGTTGCCACAGAACGGTAGGTCAGTGAAGGCGTCCACCGTAAACAGATGCAGCTTCATCTTTCAGAAATTAAAATATCCATCTAAGTTTAGGTCATATCAAATAAAATACCCTCCGCTGAGAAATATTAAATTTTGTCTTACTGGCTATGCGATAACACTTATGAAAGCCTGGTTGTTTTGGTACATATATGTGACAAGTGATACACATAGGTTTGAGTTACCACATATAACGAATAGACTAAGAGACCGAGACATAATAGAAAGACCTAGCGAACCCAAATTGTCAGCGGAACAACACAAGGATAGTGATTAACATAATGGAAATGGTTTAAACTGAATGTGATATCCCATGACAGAAGTGCATAACATATGTCTGGCATCACTGCAGGAGCCACTCAGGCCACCTATATAACCCACCCACCCTACACCCACCACCCACATACTGCAAACTTGGTTCGTATAAATACATCTTGCATATTACTGGCACCAGCAAGAGAAATGTAAAGTGGAAATCAGCTTTCTTCCATGGCATACAGAGTGTAGTAGGATACAGACAGGATGTCAACACAGCATGTCTGTGGGACATGTAAAAAAATCCTTGGAGGAAATCCAGAATCACATGCAACCTATGCTCTTCCAAACACCATATCTCTTGTATTAGACTAAATACAGCCTCAAAAAATGACCTCGAACTAGCAAGGTGTTTCTGGTTGTGCAATAAAGATGTAGAACTTTGGGCAGGTATCAGAAAGGTACTAAGGAGAGTAATAAATGATAAAAATAATCAAGAAAACAAAGATGACCTCTTGGATAGTCTACCAAAAATATATAAAACATGGGAGCAAGAGATAGTGTATCAAAAAATGGAGAATGCCCATACCACAACAGATGACTAGTCACCCACATAGTGCTAAACCAGACCCATCCCCCAGTCATAGCACTAATACCCACAGTGCTGGTGCTGGCCCAGGCTCAGCCCCCAGCCCCAGTACTGACTCAGTCCCAGCCCCCAGCCTTATTGCCAGCCCAGACTCTACTAGGGACCCTACCACAACCACCACTAAAACCGTAAATATACAACCATCATTACACAAGACCATGGCCTACAGTACAGGTGTAGGAGAGGAGTCTCCTCCTTCTTCCTCTACTGAGAAAAGTAGATGGAATCCAGGACGGGGTGGCCCTGGCTTGGATACTGAGGATTATAGTGCAGTCCCAGAACCTGCAGAAATTGACAAAACATCTCCCAACAATTCTCAACCAAAGGTGAATTTGTGCAAATATTATGCTTGGGGCATCTGTAAGCATGGAATATCAGGAAAAAAATGGGACAAGCAACTCTGAGCATCCCAAAAAATGTAGCGACCTCCTGTCTAAAGGAGTGTGTCGTTGTTCTTCCCGTACTTTCTTTCACCCAAAAATGTGTCACTCCTCGGTCCTCCAGAAGCAGTGTTACAACATCGACTGCCCTGCATACCATCTAAAAGGGACCAGGAGGCACAGACCCCACAAGGAAAGGATCAACTTCCTGGCAGCTGAAGCATGTTCTAGGCATATTCCCCTAAGAAAGAGGAAGAGCAGGAGTAAGCTGGAGAGAGAAAGATGCTCCCTCTACAGAAGACGACGAAGAGTCGCTGAGCTCCTCAGGAGTGCTAGAATATCTGATACACGAAAGGAGGCGCTGACCAGGGAAGTGGAAACTATCGAACTTAAGTTAAATGACTCTTACAGGAACCAGGAGAAACAGGAGGAGCTTAAAGCTATTAGTGAAATTGAAAGAAATTCGAAAAATTTCTTTTCATATGCCAAAAACAAGGCAAATGCCACATCTAGTATCGGGCTCTTACTCAGACAGGATGGGACTTACACAGATGACAACAAGGAAATGAGTGAAATACTGAAATCCTAGTACGACTCTGTGTTTAATGAGCCACTA
Organism: Cherax quadricarinatus; assembly: GCF_038502225.1. NCBI lineage: Eukaryota > Metazoa > Arthropoda > Malacostraca > Decapoda > Parastacidae > Cherax > Cherax quadricarinatus. Next base: position 10,746,452 of record NC_091351.1, read on the forward strand.
ATCAGTCTGAGGATCAACGACCCAAATGATTTCTTCATGAATGAGCCTCAAAACTCCATAAATGTATGCCAGATTTCCGACATCACCCTAACTCCGATAGACTTCGAAAAAGCCATTGACAACATGCCCATGCACTTAGCCCCAGGCCCAGACTCGTGGGACTCTGTATTCATTAAGAACTGCAAGGAACCCCTCTCACGTGCCCTAAGTATACTATGGAGGAGGAGCTTGGACATGGGTAAAATTCCACAGTCACTAAAAACAACGGATATAGCCCCACTCCATAAAGGTGGCAGCAAAGCATTAGCTAAGAACTATAGACCAATAGCTCTGACGTCCCACATCATAAAAATCTTTGAAAGAGTGCTAAGAAGCAGGATTGCAAATCACCTGGATTCCCAAAATATGCACAATCCAGGGCAACATGTGTTCAGGGCAGGTCGCTCCTGCCTCTCACAACTATTGGATCACTATGATATGGCCTTGGATGTACTGGAAGAAAATCAGAATGCAGATGTAATATACACAGACTTTGCAAAAGCATTTGACAGATGCAATCATGGCGTAATAGCCCACAAAATACGTGCTAAAGGAATAACTGGGAAAGTGGGGAGATGGATCTTCAACTTCCTAACAAATCAAACACAAAGAGTAGTGGTCAACAGAGTTAAATCGGAGGCTGCCATAGTGAAGAGCTCTGTTCCACAAGGCACAGTACTCGCCCCCATCTTATTCCTCATCCTCATATCAGACATAGACAGATATATGCACCACAGCACCGTATCATCATTTGCGGATGATACTAGGATCTGCATGAGGCTGTCATCTGCTGAGGACGCGGTTAACCTCCAAGAAGATATAAACAAAGTTTTCCAGTGGGCAACGGTAAACAATATGATGTTCAATGAGGACAAATTCCAACTACTCCGTTATGGAAAACTGGAGGAGATAATAACTAGAACAGAGTATACTACTGACTCCGGCCATACAATAGAGCGGAAAAATAATGTAAGGGACCTGGGAGTAGTAATGTCTGAGTATCTCACTTTCAAGGATCACAACAGTGCCACGATCGCACGTGCAAAGAAAATGATAGGATGGATAATGAGAACGTTCAAAACGAGAGATGCCAAGCCAATGATGATCCTTTTCAAATCACTTGTTCTCTCTAGGCTGGAATATTGCTGTACATTAACATCTCCATTCAAAGCAGGTGAAATTGCAGATCTAGAGAGTGTACAGAGATCTTTTACTGCACGTATAAGTTCTGTCAAGCACCTTAACTACTGGGAACGCTTGGAAGCACTTGACTTGTACTCGTTGGAACACAGGAGAGAGAGATATATCATAATCTACACTTGGAAAATCCTGGAAGGAATGGTCCCGAATCTGCACACAGAAATCACTCCCTACGAAAGTAAAAGACTGAGCAGGCGATGCAAAATGCCCCCAATTAAAAGTAGGGGCGCCATTGGTACACTAAGAGAAAACACCATAAGTGTCCGGGGCCCAACACTGTTCAACAGCCTCTCATCAAGCATTAGGGAAATTACCAATAAACCCCTGGCTGCCTTCAAGAGAGAGCTGGACACATACCTAAAGCCAGTGCCGGATCAGCCGGGCTGTGGCTCGTACGTTGGCTGCGTGCGGCCAGCAGTAACAGCCTGGTTGATCAGGCCCTGATCCACCGGGAGGCCTGGTCATGGACCGGGCCGCGGGGGCGTTGATCCCCGGAATAACCTCCAGGTAACCTCCAGGTATGTACCTCTATTTGAGAAAGAATCTGATGTTATCCTGACGCCAAATGACTTCGAACAGGCGATAAATGACATGCCCATGCACTCTGCCCCAGGGCCAGACTCATGGAACTCCGTGTTCAAGAACTGCAAGAAGCCCCTATCACGAGCCTTTACCATCCTATGGAGAGGGAGCATGGACACGGGGGTCGTCCCACAGTTATTAAAAACAACAGACATAGCCCCACTCCACAAAGGGGGCAGTAAAGCAACAGCAAAGAACTACAGACCAATAGCACTAACATCCCATATCATAAAAATCTTCGAAAGGGTCCTAAGAAGCAAAATCACCACCCATCTAGAAACCCATCAGTTACACAACCCAGGGCAACATGGGTTTAGAACAGGTCGCTCCTGTCTGTCTCAACTATTGGATCACTACGACAAGGTCCTAGATGCACTAGAAGACAAAAAGAATGCAGATGTAGTATATACAGACTTTGCAAAAGCCTTCGACAAGTGTGACCATGGCGTAATAGCGCACAAAATGCGTGCTAAAGGAATAACAGGAAAAGTCGGTCGATGGATCTATAATTTCCTCACTAACAGAACACAAAGAATAGTAGTCAACAGAGTAAAGTCCGAGGCAGCTACGGTGAAAAGCTCTGTTCCACAAGGCACAGTACTCACTCCCATCTTGTTCCTCATCCTCATATCTGACATAGACAAGGATGTCAGCCACAGCACCTGTCTTCCTTTGTAGATGACACCCGAATCTGCATGACAGTGTCTTCCATTGCAGACACTGCAAGGCTCCAGGCGGACATCAACCAAATCTTTCAGTGGGCTGCAGTAAAACAATATGAAGTTCAACGATGAAAAATTTCAATTACTCAGATATGGTAAACACGAGGAAATTAAATCTTCATCAGAGTACAGAACAAATTCTGGCCACAAAATAGAGCGAAACACCAACGTCAAAGACCTGGGAGTGATCATGTCGGAGGATCTCACCTTCAAGGACCATAACATTGTATCAATCGCATCTGCTAGAAAAATGACAGGATGGATAATGAGAACCTTCAAAACTAGGGATGCCAAGCCCATGATGACACTCTTTAGGTCTCTTGTTCTATCTAGGCTAGAATATTGCTGCACACTAACAGCACCTTTCAAGGCAGGTGAAATTGCTGACCTAGAAAATGTACAGAGAACCTTCACGGCGCGCATAACGGAGATAAAACACCTCAATTACTGGGAGCGCTTGAGGTTCCTAAACCTGTATTCCCTGGAACGCAGGAGGGAGAGATACATGATTATATACACCTGGAAAATCCTAGAGGGACTAGTACCGAACTTGCACACGAAAATCACTCACTACGAAAGCAAAAGACTTGGCAGACGATTCAACATCCCCCCAATGAAAAGCAGGGGTGTCACTAGCAGGTTAAGAGACCATACAATAAGTGTCAGGGGCCCGAGACTGTTCAACTGCCTCCCAGCATACATAAGGGGGATTACCAATAGAACCCTGGCAGTCTTCAAGCTGGCACTGGACAAGCATCTAAAGTCGGTTCCTGACCAGCCTGGCTGTGGCTCGTACGTTGATTTGCGTGCAGCCAGCAGTAACAGCCTGGTTGATCAGGCTCTGATCCACCAGGAGGCCTGGTCACAGACCGGGCCGTGGGGGCGTTGACCCCCGGAACTCTCTCCAGGTAAACTCCAGGTAATTGTGATCAGCAACTTGGTGATAGATCGCTAACTTAGCAACAGAAAGATAAAGGTTTGATACTCTGAGCGGTGGTGATATATGGGCGAGTTGCCTTATATTTCCAGCTCTTGTTCACCCGGAGATGTTCCAGCAGAGATTGAATCACTTTTGAATTACTTTTTTTGGATCAATGTTTCGTATAGTGGAAATAATGACATCATCATTATACTAAACAAAAAATGCTTACACTTGTGAACACTACCAATTATGAAGCGCCTGCAATACCCGTGTACATTAATTAAAGTAGTAGGCTGTACATAATGTACATCAATTTCCATTAGTTATGTTACTTGGCCAGATGCAGTTGATAAGTTATGTTATCTCACGTTATCAAAATTCTCTTTACCATAATTACGTCTACAACGTCTCTCTCACCATTCTGGATTTCCGATCGACTAATACTTTATATATCTTAAACTCACATAGCAGTGCTTTAAGGTACCATTAGAAAACACCATTAACGTACTTTTTAGGAGTATGTGGAGAGAAGTGGAGTTATCCAGACGATGGTTGGTGCTGCAGTCTAGTCCTTGTCAAGGACACTTCTATCTGGCACCTCTTACCCTAACAACTAAACTATGATCATTTCTGTATTCCTGCGCTGTAAATTATAGGAACAGGGTTGAGATTTCGCCTAGTACGTCTGTTCATCTTATATATTATGGCATATATGAGGAAACTTATGAGCTGTCAATTGTTTTAACGCTAAAATAAGGTGCAGTTAATACTAGGAGGTGTGTGAGGCAGGCAGTGAGGTCTGCCTGGTGTGTGAGGCAGTGTGTTGGGTGGCAGACTCACGCTGTTACTATCTGTATACACTATTGATATTGTAGGTAAGTCATCATATGTATATAGGATGTTTTAATTTATACTAGCACCTATATTAACTCCTAAGTGTAACGTTTGTTATGTGAAGGTGTTGAGGGAACAGCTGTCTTGTTCAGTACTGCCAGACCTTCAACACTCGCCTGGCAGCTGTATTTATTCTCATGATTTGTGCTTGCATTATACATACACCTTTGTAGGAGGTACCTTGATGTTGGTGAAGAATTCTTGATCCAAGGAAAGTGAACTGCCCTCACTTGTATCGATTTGATTGTCTCCCATTCCCCAAGCGCTGCATCACTCCTACGGGTTTGGCGCTATCCCATTAAAGTGATAATACTCCTTTATATTTAAATATATAATGTGTGTGTACTTACTTACCTATTTGTATTTACCTATTTGTAGTTGCAGGGGTCGAGTCAACTTCTGGCCCCCGCCTCTTAGCTGGTCTCCACTAGGTCCACTCTCTGCTCCATGAGCTTTATCATACCTCTTCCTAAAGCTATGTATGGATCCTGCCTCCACTACATCACTCTCCAGATTATTCCACTTCTTGGCATCTCTGTGGTTGAAGCAAAACTTCCTAACATCCCTGTGACTTATCTAAGTCCTCTACTTTCAGTTGTGACCCCGTGTTGCTGTATCCCATCTCTGAAACATTCTGTCTCTATCAACCTTGTCAATTCCTCTCAGTATTTTGCATGTCGTTATCATATCTCCCCTATCTCTCCTGTCCTCCAGTGTCGTCATGTCGGTTTCCTTTAACCTCTCCTCGTAGGACATACCCCTTAGTTCAGGGACTAGTCTAGCTGCAGACCTTTGCATATTGGAGTATGCAGCACCATACTGGTGCTGCATACTCCAATATGGGCCTGACGATCACGGTGTACAATATCTTGAACGATTTCATACTAAGGTGTCGAAATGTTATTCTTAGGTTTGCCAGGCACCCATATGCTGCTGTAGTTATGTGGTTGATGTGCGCCTCAGGAGATTTGCTCGGTATTATACTCACTCCAAGATCCTTTTTCTTGAATGAGGCTTGCAGTCTTTTGCCCCCTAGTCTGTATTCTGCTGTCTCTGACCTTTCCCAATCTTCATGACTTTGCACTTGGTGGGGTTAAACTCCAGAAGCCAGTTGTTGGACCAAGCCTGCAACTTGTCCAGATCCCTTTTGTGGAAAATTTTTAATTTTCCTAAATTCAGCATGTTTAAACCTGAAAAAAATATAAAAATTACGTATATAAATCTGATGCTATTTGGACCCTTCGAGAAATTTCGAGTGAGAGGAAATGTAGAATAGCCGGGGGAGTGACGCCGGGAGGACACCAGTTGTAATTTGTGAGCACTGGTTGTAGCAGAAAATTCAGCTAATAATTCGGCATCTTTCAAGCAAAATTGTGGGGTTTCGGCCTGAATTTGTAATAACCCATGTTAACATCCCCTGCTGGAGAATTGGGAAAGGAAATTTGTGGGACCTCAAGAATTATGTGTGGATGGCGGAAGATAGGGGATACAACCATCATTCACAGGGAAGTGTACCATCAGTCCTTGCATTTAGATCTCTAGCTGGCCAGTGTAGGGTCTAGGTGTCAGGCCGGTGTTGTGGTGTGATCCATCTACAGTATTAAATGGTAAGCGGTAATACGAATTTCTTTTATGTACCCAGCAAGCCTAATCATATACAGCCCACAATTTTAATTTACCAGAATAGCTGGTTTTAATATTGTAATTAATTTAATGTCAGGTCTAACTTTATGTGATTGAAGAAGTGGGCATTGAGGGAGCTACAGTTCGGCGACCTGCTGTGACTTAAGTCCCACTTATCTCATCCAAATTGCTCACAAGAAATAATTCAGGTAATAACCTGTAAACCTGCAGGTAATTTACTCACATAATTCATGCCTTTGTAGTTCTGCCTGATCCTCATCCACTTGAATTCTCCGCATTTGCTTCACATCGTCTGCAAACAGGGACACCTCTGAATCTTTTCCTTCCGTCATATTCACAAATACCAGAAACAGCACTGGCCCAAGGACTGACCCTTGTGGAACCCCACTCGTCACAGGCACCCACTCTGACACCTCGTCACATACCATCCCTCGTTGTTTTCTTCCTGACAGGTATTCTCTGATCCACTGTATTGCCTTTCCTGTTATTCCTGCTTGCTCCTATAGCTTTTGCACAAATCTCTAGTGCGGAACTGTGTCGAAAATCTTCTTTCAATCCAAGAAAATGCAGTCACTCCTGCCTTCTATCATCTTGTCGTAAAACTCCAGTAGGTTTGTGACACAGAATTTCCCCTCTCTGAAACCATGCTGAATACCGTGCACAAGGTCATTTATTCCTTTCTAGGTGCTCTACCATCTTAAGCTTCTCTATAGTTTAATGCTGCCTGCCTGTCTCCTTTCTTAAAGATTGATACTAAAATCGCTCTCTTCCACACGTCAGGTAGTTGCAGTATTTCGAAAGATGTGTTGAAAGATTGTTATGGGCACAGAGACAAATAAAATTAGAAATGAAAAATAGGTATATATTTCGGTTTCTGACGAGGTTCTGTTCACCAGATAGTCCGAAATATATAGCCATATCTGTATTTCTAGTTTCATTGTATTTCTAGGTGAGTGTGTCGGTTTCCAGTGACTAATGTTCATATAATATATATATATATATATATATATATATATATATATATATATATATATATATATATATATATATATATATATATATATATATATATATATATATATGTCGTGCCGAATAGGCAGAACTTGCGATCTTGGCTTAAATAGCAACGCTCATCTTGCCATTTAGGACAAATGAAAATTTGTGTATGCAATAATTTCGCCAAAATCATTCTGAACCTAATGAAAAAAATATATTTGATTGTGTTTGTTTAGTACTAAATTATTGTAAACGTATTTAAAATATATTTAGTTGGGTTAGGCTAAAATAAATTGCTCTTGTTATAATAAGGTTAGGTAAGTTTTCTAAGATTCTTTTGGTGCAAAATTAAAAAATTTTACATTAACATTAATGAAAAAAATATATCTTTAAACGTATAAGAGAAAATTTCAGAAAGGTCTTAATTTTAAATGAGTTCTTGCTAAATGACCAGTTTTACATATTCGGCACGACATACATATATATATATATATATATATATATATATATATATATATATATATATATATATATATATATATATATATATATATATATATATGCAATAAGATCACAGTAAACAGGCGGTTTCAGAATATGCAAAATAACCACTGTGAAAGAATAGAGAAATTCCAAGCGCTTTCGTGACTACTCACATTATCAAGGAACAATGAAAGTAATGCATCAAAGGCATATAAAGAGTTCTAGCCCACACCTCACTATCACATCCCACAACAAAGCAACACCTGACGTGCGACTCATAAGAAAGGGAACACTGCAGCAGGCCCGCTGGCCCAACTAGACAGGTCCTTCACACATCCCACAAACAAACTATTCTACCCAAGAATTAAGAATTTTAAAATTTATTATTTGTATAATGTATTATTAAATTCTTCCCAAATTCTATTAATTATAAATGGATCTAATTTATATAAACCAAAGGAAATATTCATATTATTGTCAAAACTGCTTTTTATGAAACAAGATTCAATTATATTTCTATCAACCATGGACTTGCTTGATACAACTTTCTCAACTTTTTGAAAATCAATTGGATGGTTAAAATCTCTCACATGAATAAATAGAGCATTGGAATCTTGTCCAGTTCTAATGCTATATTTATGTTGTTTTAATCTTAGTTCGAGACTTTTACCAGTTTGACCGTAATAAACTTTATCGCAAATTTTACAAGGAATTTTATAGACACATCCGTCAGCATTTTGGGGGGAATTCTTTATCAAAAGTTTTTTTTACTGTATCAAGATTTTTAAATACAACTTTGACATGCCTTCTCTTCTTAAGACTTTTAATATCAAAGTTGTATTTAAAAATCTTGATGTGATAGTGGGATGTGATAGTGAGGTGTGGGCTAGAACTCTTTATATGCCTTCCTTGATGCATTACTTTTATTGTTCCTTGATAATGTGAGTAGTCACGAAAGCGCTTGAAATTTCACTACTCTTTCACAGTGGTTGTTTTGCATATATATATAAAGAAATTGAAAGTGTGGTATTTTATTCAACAGGAACCGCGACAATTGTTTCCTGACGCTAGCTAACAGGAACTTTTGGCTACATGACCGAGGCCTTCCGTTGGCTTAGCACTCTATTCCGTTGAGGAAAGGTGGAGATTTCAAAGATAATGTGAGAGGAGTGCCTCTTTGTATATGTTACACACAGAGGCATTTCTTACAAATGATTGTGTTGTTTACACCACTGGGAGATTATGAAAAAAAATGCGAAGGTTAGAGAGGGCGACAGACCAGTCACCTGTAAATGTTGTCATTATACAAATATTGTTTCTTTTTACAGTCGTCTGACTTTGGATGAAGAAAGTAAAGATAACATCAGGCAAGATAAATCACCCCGGGGAAGAAATTAAATTCTAAACACAAGTATTATACAGCATTTAAAAATGAAGTGTTGAAGATTTATGTCTGTTGTATTGCTTCCAATATCTCTCTTAAGGTAACTCCTGGAAAAAAATTGAATTATAAAAACATTCTGGAAAGGAAAAACAATTTCAAGACTTTTGTATAGCCAGAGTACAGTAACAGCCTTGTTAGGTCCACTGACTTAGGGCAACTGGATTAACAATATTGTTATTCAATTAAAGTAAAGCTAAACTTTTGAGGGCCATTCAGGGCTGAGGACCTTCGGGGACCATGGGCAAGTTTACGGGTCGTCGAGCGCTAGTGACTGGAGCTGGGGATGGTATTGGCAGAGAAATTGCTGTCAGACTACTAGAGATGGGCGCAGAAGTCTTCGCTCTGAGCAAAACTGCCTCCCATCTTGAATCTTTGAAAACAGAGTACCCAAGTATCCAGATCATCTGTGTTAACTTAAGTGACTGGAATGCTGCTAGGGAAGTAGTACAGAAAATAACTCCCATTCATTTTCTGGTAAATAATGCAGCATGTACTTCCTTGCAACCATTTCTAACGGCTACACCAGAGAGTTTCGACGAGCTGTTCAGCGTGAACGTGAAGGCAGTGATGAATGTATCACAAGTGGTGGCTGGCGACCTTATAGCAAGAGGACAGAAAGGCGCTATTATCAACCTATCATCTCAGGCGGGTCAGTCTGCTCTTAAGGATCACACTGTGTACTGCGCCTCTAAGGGAGCGCTGAACATGCTGACCAAGGTCATGGCTCTGGAGCTAGGACCGAAAGGGATCCGTGTGAATGCAGTGTGTCCTACTGTGGTGATGACGACCATGGGGCGCAAAGCATGGTCTGATCCAGCCAAAGCTGCGCCCATGTTGGCTCGCATACCCCAAGGAAGGTTTGCTGAAGTGAGTGATGTGGTGAACGCCGCAGTGTACTTACTCTCTGAGGAAAGTGACATGGTTAATGGTCATCTTCTTGCTGTTGATGGTGGCTACTCGGCAGTGTGATCCACAAGACACTTTAATTTGTGTCAGTTTCTGTTATTCTTGCACAATATAAATCTCGAATAAAAATAATTATTAATATTTGAATTTTTATTTCAACAAATTTTCATTTATGTGACTTTTTTAAGACATGTCTCGTGATTTTTAGATAATTTTAACTTTATATGTAACAGATTTTCCTCAAAAATTCAGTAAATATCTTGTGTAACGCTGTTCTGAACATCGTGAGTTTTGCTATAAGCAAATTTATTTAGTTACAGCTACACATAAGTACAACTATCATTCATACTTTATGTGTAAATTACCTAGGATAACCCTCCCCCCTCCAAAAAAAAAAAAAGATGAAGTGACCTATTTCCATTGGAGTCCTTGGATACTTATTTCAGTAGGGGCCCACAAGGGAGCTAGGGGCCCACAAGGGAGCTAGGGGCCCACAAGGGAGCTAGGGGCCCACAAGGGAGCTAGGGGCCCACAAGGGAGCTAGGGGCCCACAGAGGGTAGGAGCAAGAACACAGAGGGGGCAAAAATAATGAAGGAACAAATACCCAAGGCAGAAGAAAGACAACCCAAAGGAGAAAGAGGAAAGAGAAAAGGAGAAGAGGGAGAAGAAGAAAATGGACTCAGGTTAAGTCACGGATGTTCTGAAGTTTGGAGCATTTTACAATGTAGTGGGAGAGGAAGACATCTACTGAGACGAAGCCAGGAATAAGATTCGTACAAGGAAAGTTGTGTATAAGAGAGGATTCAACCATGACGCTTTGTTTCTGTGCCCCTCAAGGGAGGTTCCTTGATGTTGGAGAGCGGCTCTTGATCTAGGGAATTGGATCTATGCTCCGGTTCCCTGAATACCTTCCATTCCCCCTCCCCCGCAGCGCTGTATAGCCCTTGTGGCTTAGCGCTTCTTTTGATTATAATAATCCCCCTCCCCAGATGCGCGGTATAATCCTACGGGTTTAGCGCTCCTCCATGATTATATATTTTTATAATTATAACAAGGGGGCTTTATATATATCATTGATGTCACGGTATTGTGCCTTTTTTGGTTATTGATGTCAGCTAGGTCTGGATACCTTGTACATGTACTTGTAGAAATAGATACGTATTACATAAACTGTAAATTGGTGAAAGAAAATTCAATTCAATTCAATTCAAGTTTATTCTCTATAAGGGTTACATTGTGGGGTTTACAGGTTTTGGATATTGTGTGGTTTACATGTTATAAAATACTAATTACAGAGGGGGCCACTAGGACACCTAGCATGGCTGGGCATTTCGGGCAGACTTAGATTAATTCTTAACATTAAATCCTTACAGATTATGGTATTAAGGCTAAGTGACTACATCATAATTTGTGAGTTTAGCAATGTGAATGCTTTTGTTTTGGCACAATACAAAGTGTCTATATTGGAGTATCATAGGCAAACTTATGACTAGTTAGGATTTATTATTTTAAGATTAAGATTAGTATTTCTGGGTTTATAGTCAGTGGGTGAGTGAGTGTAATTGTGAACCACCAGGTGGTTATCATGTAGTTAGTTGTCGGGGTGTATCAGGGAGATAAGATGTTTTCTAACTGTAGTTTTGAAAGTGAGAATGTGTCTGCAGTTCTAGAGTTTCCAGGTAGGGTGTTCCAGATTTTAGGTCCTTTGAAATACATTGAATTTTTGTAAAGGTTTAGTCGAACACGGGGAATGTCATAGAGATGTTTGTGTCTGGTGTTATGCCTGTGGGTCCTGTCACAACTATCAAGAAAGCGTTTTAGGTCAAGGTTAATATTGGAATTTAAGGTCCTGTAGATATAGATTGCACAGTAGTAAGTGTGGATGTACTGAACAGGGAGCAAGTTTAGATCTATGAAGAGTGGGGGGGGGGTTGCCAGGGATGGGATTTAGTGATTATTCTTACTGCGGCTTTTTGTTGGGTTATTATTGGCTTTAGGTGTGTTGCTGCAGTTGAACCCCAAGTACAGATAGCATAGGTGAGGTATGGATATATAAGTGAATGGTATAGTGTGAGAAGGGCAGTTTGCGGCACGTAGTATCGTATCTTGGAGAGGATCCCCACCGTTTTGGATACTTTTTTTGTTATGTGTTGGATATGGGTGCTGAAATTTAAATTGTTGTCGAGGTATAGGCCAAGGAATTTGCCCTCATTATGTCTGGCAATTAGAGTGTTGTCGATCTTAATGTTAAGTTGCGCAACACCTGCTCTGCTACCAAACATAATATAGTAGGTTTTGCCAGTGTTAAGTGTAAGTTTACTGGCTGTCATCCAGGTCGATATTTTGAGCAGCTCCTCATTAACAATGGTGTTGAGGGTGGCAAGATTAGGGTGGGAGATGACATAAGTCGTGTCGTCGACAAAGAGAATGGGTTTCAGGTGTTGGGATATGTTTGGAAGATCATTGATGTAAATGAGGAAGAGCAGGGGTCCAAGGACACTTCCTTGCGGAACTCCAGTATCAAGTGGCCGTATTGATGAGGCTGTCTTTAATGGTGACATACTGATACCTATTAGAAAGGTAGCATTTAAAATATGCAAGCGCATGGCCTCTTATACCATAGTGGTCAAGTTTGTGGAGTAGGATGCCGTGGTCTACTGTGTCAAACGCTTTTCTTAGGTCAATAAAAATTCCTAGCGGATATTCCTTATTTTCCAATGCTGTGTAAAGCAGGTCTAGCATTTTTATAATTGCATCATTAGTGCTTTTATTTTTCCTGAATCCAAATTGGCAGGGGTTGAGTATGTTTTGTGACGTTATAAATGAATATAGTCTCCTGTGCACGAGTTTCTCGAAGATTTTTGGATAGCAATGGTAAGTTTGATATTGGCCTATAGTTGTTTACGTCTGTAGGGTCACCACCTTTATGTATTGGTGTAACCCTTGCTGTTTTGAGTAGTGTCGGGAAAGTACTAGTTTCTAGTGGCTTGTTAAAAAGTAATGTAATAGCATGCGAAAGGACATGGGCCGCTCGCTTGTACAATAATGGTGGGACGTGAGACAGATTCCCCGAGTTATTTTTAAGTGTCTTTATGATCGCGGTGACTTCCGTGGGCTCAGTTGGTACAAGATAGAAGGAATTTGGGAAATTCCCATCTAGGTAGTCCCCGGCACGGGCATTGGTACGTGGGATTTTACTGGCGAGATTAGATCCTATGTTTGAGAAGAAGTCGTTTATCTTGTTAGCTGTATCAGTGGGATGCAGTGGTGTTTCATGAGGTTTAGTTAGAACAATATTCTTGTTTTTTTTCAGTTTGTGGGTCCATAGAATCTGAGAGAGTGTTTTCCAGGTCTTTTTTATATCTCCTCTTGTGTCAGTGAATCTGCTGGAGTAGTATAGTTGTTTGGCTTTCTTTATTAATTTGGTGAGAACTGTTGAATATTGTTTAAGAATATCTTTGTGTATTAAGCCCTGTCTATATTGCTTTTCATATTGGTGTTTCTTATCAATGGATTTCAGAATACTGCTGGTTAGCCATGGGCAACCAAGCCGTTTATTCGTGATCTATTTAGTTTTTATAGGACAATGTTTACTGTATAGTCTAAGTATTTTGTTAAGAAAATGGAGAAAAAGAGGAACTCTTAATATTTTCTGGAAGTTGTGGCTGGTTTTATAACTTTAAAAAGAGTATATGGGGCGCTATAACGTTGAAATTGAAGGTGAAAATGCTAGTGCTGATAATGATGCTGTTGCAAACTTAACTATTTTGTTCAAAGAAGCGATTGAAAAAGGACCCCATTGGAAACAAGTCAGAGTGTCTGACTTTTTTGGGTTATGCTTAGTAATTTACACTGAGATAATTGTACTTATATGTACCACCTGCAACTAAATAAACATACAAGGATCAACAAATTTTTAATGTCGACAAAACAGGTTTTGTTTTGCAACAAGCTGTATGACCCTGGCGGTTTTACCGCGTAGTTTTCATTATAATAATAATTTGGAAGATACTTTCCTGAACTTACTTAACACACTTTCACGGCGCTTATAACGGAGATAAAACACCTCAATTACTGGGAGCGCTTGAGGTTTCTAAACCTGTATTCCCTGGAACGCAGGAGGGAGAGATACATGATTATATACACCTGGAAAATCCTAGAGGGACTAGTACCGAACTTGCACACGAAAATCACCCACTACGAAAGCAAAAGACTTGGCAGACGATGCACCATCCCCCCCAATGAAAAGCAGGGGTGTCACTAGCACGTTAAGAGACCATACAATAAGTGTAAGGGGCCCGAGACTGTTCAACTGCCTCCCAGCACACATAAGGGGGATTACCAACAGACCCCTGGCAGTCTTCAAGCTGGCACTGGACAAGCACCTAAAGTCAGTTCCTGATCAGCCGGGCTGTGGCTCGTACGTTGGTTTGCGTGCAGCCAGCAGCAACAGCCTGGTTGATCAGGCTCTGATCCACCAGGAGGCCTGGTCACAGACCGGGCCGCGGGGGCGTTGACCCCCGGACCTCTCTCCAGGTAAACTCCAGGTATTATAACAATGTTTTTAACAGCGAGATTTTGCATAACACGACATTTTTTTGGCACCTATTAACCGCACTATACAAGGCAATAGGGGATTACGGGTCCATAAGGGAGCTAGGGGCCCACAAGGGAGCTAGGGGCCCACAAGGGAGCTAGGGGCCCACAAGGGAGCTAGGGGCGCACAAGGGAGCTAGGGGCCCACAAGGGAGCTAGGGGCCCACAAGGGAGCTAGGGGCCCACAAGGGAGCTAGGGGCCCACAAGGGAACTAGGGGCCCACAAGGGAGCTAGGGGCCCACAAGGGAACTAGGGGCCCATAAGGGAGCTAGGGGCCCACAAGGGAGCTAGGGGCCCACAAGGGAGCTAGGGGCCCACAAGGGAGCTAGGGGCGCACAAGGGAGCTAGGGGCCCACAGGGGAGCTAGGGGCCCACAAGGGAGCTAGGGGCCCACAAGGGAACTAGGGGCCCACAAGGGAACTAGGGGCCCACAAGGAAGCTAGGGGCCCACAAGGGAACTAGGGGCCCATAAGGGAGCTAGGGGCCCACAAGGGAGCTAGGGGCCCACAAGGGAGCTAGGGGCCCACAAGGGAGCTAGGGGCGCACAAGGGAGCTAGGGGCCCACAAGGGAGCTAGGGGCCCACAAGGGAACTAGGGGCCCACAAGGGAACTAGGGGCCCACAAGGAAGCTAGGGGCCCACAAGGGAACTAGGGGCCCATAAGGGAGCTAGGGGCCCACAAGGGAGCTAGGGGCCCACAAGGGAGCTAGGGGCCCACAAGGGAGCTAGGGGCGCACAAGGGAGCTAGGGGCCCACAAGGGAGCTAGGGGCCCACAAGGGAACTAGGGGCCCACAAGGGAACTAGGGGCCCACAAGGGAACTAGGGGCCCACAAGGGAGCTAGGGGCCCACAAGGGAGCTAGGGGCCCACAGAGGGTAGGAGCAAGAACACAGAGGGGGCAAAAATAATGAAGGAACAAATACCCAAGGCAGAAGAAAGACAACCCAAAGGAGAAAGAGGAAAGAGAAAAGGAGAAGAGGGAGAAGAAGAAAATGGAATCACGTTAAGTCACGGATGTTCTGAAGTTTGGAGCATTTTACAATGTAGTGGGAAGTTAGTTAATTAGTTTAATATGTTTATTATGCACCCCATACCCATCCTGTGGGCGGTAGTCAAAAGATTACAGAGGTACATAATGGATCCAGGGACTGGGCCTCAAAGTTTTGATAGCTGAGCAAGTTACAGAGGTAATGAATTCACAATTTACAAAGGTAATGAACTCCAGGTAGGTCTAGTCACAATCATGACAAGTTACAAAGGTATTTACAGATTACAGAGGTACACAATGGGTCCAGGGACCGGGCTCCAAAGTTTTGATGGCTGAACTAGGTACAAGGTAATGAACTCACAAGTTACAAAGGTAATGAACTCACAAGTTACAAAGGTAATGAATACTGTAAGAATGGTTACTTACGTAGCCATGTATAAACGTATGTAGTGGGAAAGGAAGACATCTACTGAGACGAAGCCAGAAATAAGATTCATACAAGGAAAGTTGTGTATAAGAGAGGATTCAACCAGACGGCGACTGTGAAAGTTGGAAGTCGGGTAGACAGTTTTAGCAGAAGACCAGTCAATAGGATGACTGTGATCTCTGACGTGACGAAAAGAGTATTGTTGGTGTCGGCAAGTCTAACACTACTTTTGTGCTCCCTGAGTGACAGACTTAGGGAGCACAAAAGTAGTGTTAGGCTTGCCCACACCAACAGTGCTTTTCATTAGTGTGACTTCGTAAATGGTCCAAGTTGGATCGAAACGTCGTCGTAAGCTCCTCTCTTCTAAGTGCGGGTTACTTGTGTATCGTTCCAATCACGGTATTGTGCCTTTTTCTATTATTTATAATAATAATTCGCACAGACGCTGTATAGCCCTTAGGGGTTTAGCGTTTCTCCATGAATACAGAATACAAATGCAATTTTATATTTTGTTTTATGCGGTTAAAAAAAGTAATGCTTATGTTAAATAAACAAAAAGAAAGACACTTGTATGTAATAAACGTGTTTACTTGTAGCCCATCCGGTGGTGCTGGGCTGTGAGTACTGGTGCACTCCTGCATGTACTGGTGCACTGCTGCATGTACTGGTGCACCCCTGCATGTACTGGTGCACTGCTGCATGTACTGGTGCACTGCTGCATGTACTGGTGCACTGCTGCATGTACTGGTGCACTGCTGCATGTACTGGTGCACTGCTGCATGTACTGGTGCACTGCTGCATGTACTGGTGCACTGCTGCATGTACTGGTGCACTCCTGCATGTACTGGTGCACTCCTGCATGTACTGGTGCACTGCTGCATGTACTGGTGCACTGCTGCATGTACTGGTGCACTCCTGCATGTACTGGTGCACTGCTGCATGTACTGGTGCACTGCTGCATGTACTGGTGCACCCCTGCATGTACTGGTGCACTGCTGCATGTACTGGTGCACTGCTGCATGTACTGGTGCACTCCTGCATGTACTGGTGCACTGCTGCATGTACTGGTGCACTCCTGCATGTACTGGTGCACTGCTGCATGTACTGGTGCACTCCTGCATGTACTGGTGCACTCCTGCATGTACTGGTGCACTCCTGCATGTACTGGTGCACTCCTGCATGTACTGGTGCACTCCTGCATGTACTGGTGCACTCCTGCATGTACTGGTGCACTGCTGCATGTACTGGTGCACTCCTGCATGTACTGGTGCACTCCTGCATGTACTGGTGCACTCCTGCATGTACTGGTGCACTCCTGCATGTACTGGTGCACTCCTGCATGTAGTGGTGCACTGCTGCATGTACTGATGCACTCCTGCATGTACTGGTGCACTCCTGCATGTACTGGTGCACTCCTGCATGTACTGGTGCACTCCTGCATGTACTGGTGCACTCCTGCATGTACTGGTGCACCCCTGCATGTACTGGTGCACTCCTGCATGTACTGGTGCACTCCTGCATGTAGTGGTGCACTCCTGCATGTACTGGTGCACTCCTGCATGTACTGGTGCACCCCTGCATGTACTGGTGCACTCCTGCATGTACTGGTGCACTCCTGCATGTACTGGTGCACTCCTGCATGTACTGGTGCACTCCTGCATGTACTGGTGCACTCCTGCATGTACTGGTGCACTCCTGCATGTACTGGTGCACTCCTGCATGTACTGGTGCACTCCTGCATGTACTGGTGCACTCCTGCATGTACTGGTGCACTCCTGCATGTACTGATGCACTCCTGCATGTACTGGTGCACTCCTGCATGTACTGGTGCACTCCTGCATGTACTGGTGCACCCCTGCATGTACTGGTGCACTCCTGCATGTACTGGTGCACTCCTGCATGTAGTGGTGCACTCCTGCATGTACTGGTGCACTCCTGCATGTACTGGTGCACCCCTGCATGTACTGGTGCACTCCTGCATGTACTGGTGCACCCCTGCATGTACTGGTGCACTCCTGCATGTACTGGTGCACCCCTGCATGTACTGGTGCACTCCTGCATGTACTGGTGCACCCCTGCATGTACTGGTGCACTCCTGCATGTACTGGTGCACCCCTGCATGTACTGGTGCACTCCTGCATGTACTGGTGCACCCCTGCATGTACTGGTGCACTTCTGCATGTACTGGTCCACTCCTGCATGTACTGGTGCACTCCTGCATGTACTGGTGCACTCCTGCATGTACTGGTGCACTCCTGCATGTACTGGTGCACCCCTGCATGTACTGGTGCACTCCTGCATGTACTGCTGCACTCCTGCATGTAGTGGTGCACTCCTGCATGTACTGGTGCACTCCTGCATGTACTGGTGCACCCCTGCATGTACTGGTGCACTCCTGCATGTACTGGTGCACCCCTGCATGTACTGGTGCACTCCTGCATGTACTGGTGCACCCCTGCATGTACTGGTGCACTTCTGCATGTACTGGTCCACTCCTGCATGTACTGGTGCACTCCTGCATGTACTGGTGCACTCCTGCATGTACTGGTGCACTCCTGCATGTACTGGTCCACTCCTGCATGACTGGTCCACTCCTGCATGTACTGGTCCACTCCTGCATGTACTGGTGCACTTCTGCATGTACTGGTGCACTTCTGCATGTACTGGTGCACTCCTGCATGTACTGGTGCACCCCTGCATGTACTGGTGCACTTCTGCATGTATTGGTCAACGCCTGCATGTACTGGTGCACTCCTGCATGTACTGGTGCACTCCTGCATGTACTGGTGCACTCCTGCATGTACTGGTCCACTCCTGCATGTACTGGTCCACTCCTGCATGTACTGGTCCACTCCTGCATGTACTGGTGCACTTCTGCATGTACTGGTGCACTTCTGCATGTACTGGTGCACTCCTGCATGTACTGGTGCACTCCTGCATGTACTGGTGCACTCCTGCATGTACTGGTGCACCCCTGCATGTACTGGTGCACTTCTGCATGTACTGGTCCACTCCTGCATGTACTGGTGCACTCCTGCATGTACTGGTGCACTCCTGCATGTACTGGTGCACTCCTGCATGTACTGGTCCACTCCTGCATGTACTGGTCCACTCCTGCATGTACTGGTCCACTCCTGCATGTACTGGTGCACTTCTGCATGTACTGGTGCACTTCTGCATGTACTGGTGCACTCCTGCATGTACTGGTGCACTTCTGCATGTACTGGTGCACTTCTGCATGTACTGGTCCACTCCTGCATGTACTGGTGCACTCCTGCATGTACTGGTGCACTCCTGCATGTACTGGTGCACTCCTGCATGTACTGGTCCACTCCTGCATGTACTGGTCCACTCCTGCATGTACTGGTCCACTCCTGCATGTACTGGTGCACTTCTGCATGTACTTGTGCACTTCTGCATGTACTGGTGCACTCCTGCATGTACTGGTGCACTCCTGCATGTACTGGTGCACTTCTGCATGTACTGGTGCACTTCTGCATGTACTGGTGCACTCCTGCATGTACTGGTGCACTTCTGCATGTACTGGTGCACTTCTGCATGTACTGGTGCAGTTCTGCATGTACTGGTGCACTCCTGCATGTACTGGTGCACTCCTGCATGTAGTGGTGCACTCCTGCATGTAGTGGTGCACTCCTGCATGTACTGGTGCACTCCTGCATGTACTGGTGCACTCCTGAATGTAGTGGTGCACTCCTGCATGTAGTGGTGCACTCCTGCATGTACTGGTGCACTCCTGCATGTACTGGTGCACTTCTGCATGTACTGGTGAACTTCTGCATGTAGTGGTGCACTCCTGCATGTACTGGTGCACTCCTGCATGTACTGGTGCACTTCTGCATGTAGTGGTGCACTCCTGCATGTACTGGTGCACTCCTGCATGTACTGGTGCACTCCTGCATGTAGTGGTGCACTCCTGCATGTACTGGTGCACTCCTGCATGTACTGGTGCACTCCTGCATGTAGTGGTGCACTCCTGCATGTACTGGTGCACTCCTGCATGTAGTGGTGCACTCCTGCATGTAGTGGTGCACTCCTGCATGTACTGGTGCACTCCTGCATGTACTGGTCCACTCCTGCATGTAGTGGTGCACTCCTGCATGTAGTGGTGCACTCCTGCATGTAGTGGTGCACTCCTGCATGTACTGGTGCACTCCTGCATGTATTGGTGCACTCCTGCATGTACTGGTCCACTCCTGCATGTACTAGTGCACTCCTGCATGTACTGGTCCACTCCTGCATGTACTGGTCCACTCCTGCATGTACTGGTCCGCTCCTGCATGTACTGGTCCACTCCTGCATGTACTGGTCCACTCCTGCATGTACTGGTCCACTCCTGCACGTACTGGTCCACTCCTGCAAGTACTGGTCCACTCCTACATGCACTGGTCCACTCCTACATGCACTGGTCCACTTCTGCATGTACTGGTCCTGTCTACACATGTATCGCTGGTATCCTCCTGTGTACCCCTGCATGTACTGGTCCACTCCTGCATGTACTGGTCCATTCCTGCATGTACTGGTCCACTCCTGCATGTACTGGTCCACTCCTGCATGTACTGGTCCACTCCTGCATGTACTGGTCCACTCCTGCATGTACTGGTCCACACCTGCATGTACTGGTCCACTCCTGCATGTACTGGTCCACTCCTGCATGTACTGGTCCACTCCTGCATGTACTGGTCCACTTCTGCATGTACTGGTCCACTCCTGCATGTACTGGTCCACTCCTGCATGTACTGGTCCACTCCTGCATGTACTGGTCCACTCCTGCATGTACTGGTCCACTCCTGCATGTACTGGTCCACTCCTACATGCACTGGTCCACTCCTACATGCACTGGTCCACTTCTGCATGTACTGGTCCACTCCTGCATGTACTGGTCCACTCCTGCATGTACTGGTCCACTCCTGCATGTACTGGTCCACTCCTGCATGTACTGGTCCACTCCTACATGCACTGGTCCACTCCTACATGCACTGGTCCACTTCTGCATGTACTGGTCCACTCCTACATGCACTGGTCCACTCCTGCATGCACTGGTCCACTCCTACATGCACTGGGCCACTCCTGAATGCACTGGTCCACTCCTGCATGTACTGGTCCACTCCTACATGCACTGGTCCACTCCTGCATGCACTGGGCCACTCCTGCATGCACTGGTCCACTCCTACATGCACTGGTCCACTCCTGCATGCACTGGTTCACTCCTGCATGCACTGGTCCACTCCTACATGCAGTGGTCCACTCCTACATGCACTGGTCCACTCCTGCATGCACTGGTCCACTCCTGCATGCACTGGTCCACTTCTACATGCACTGGTCCACTCCTACATGCACTGGTCCACTCCTACATGCACTGGTCCACTCCTACATGCACTGGTCCACTCCTACATGCACTGGTCCACTCCTACATTCACTGGTCCACTCCTACATGCACTGGTCCACTTCTACATGCACTGGTTCACTCCTACATGCACTGGTCCACTCCTACATTCACTGGTCCACTCCTACATGCACTGGTCCACTCCTACATGCACTGGTCCACTCCTACATTCACTGGTCCACTCCTACATGCACTGGTCCATTCCTACATGCACTGGTCCACTCCTACATTCACTGGTTCACTCCTACATGCACTGGTCCACTCCTACATGCACTGGTCCACTCCTACATGCACTGGTCCACTCCTACATGCACTGGTCCACTCCTACATTCACTGGTCCACTCCTACATGCACTCCTACATTCACTGGTCCACTCCTACATGGTCCACTCCTACATTCACTGGTCCACTCCTACATGCACTGGTCCACTCCTACATTCACTGGTCCACTCCTACATGCACTGGTCCACTCCTACATGCACTGGTCCACTCCTACATTCACTGGTCCACTCCTACATTCACTGGTCCACTCCTACATGCACTGGTCCACTCCTACATGCACTGGTCCACTCCTACATCCACTGGTCCACTCCTACATGCACTGGTCCACTCCTACATGCACTGGTCCACTCCTACATGCACTGGTCCACTCCTACATGCACTGGTCCACTCCTACATGCACTGGTCCACTCCTACATGCACTGGTCCACTCCTACATGCACTGGTCCACTCCTACATGCACTGGTCCACTCCTACATGCACTTGTCCACTCCTACATGCACTGGTCCACTCCTACATGCACTGGTCCACTCCTGCATGCACTGGTCCACTCCTACATGCACTGGTCCACTCCTACATGCACTGGTCCACTCCTACATGCACTGGTCCACTCCTACATGCACTGGTCCACTCCTACATGCACTGGTCCACTCCTACATGCCACTGGGTCCACTCCTACATGCACTGGTCCACTCCTACATGCACTGGTCCACTCCTACATGCACTGGTCCACTCCTACATGCACTGGTCCACTCCTACATGCACTGGTCCACTCCTACATGCACTGCACTGGTCCACTCCTACATGCACTGGTCCACTCCTACATGCACTGGTCCAC
Source organism: Cherax quadricarinatus (assembly GCF_038502225.1). Taxonomy (NCBI): domain Eukaryota; kingdom Metazoa; phylum Arthropoda; class Malacostraca; order Decapoda; family Parastacidae; genus Cherax; species Cherax quadricarinatus. Next base: position 10,768,816 of record NC_091351.1, read on the forward strand.
TCATGCTACACATGCACTGGTCCACTCCTACATGCACTGGTCCACTCCTACATGCACTGGTCCACTCCTACATGCACTGGTCCACTCCTACATGCACTGGTCCACTCCTACATGCACTGGTCCACTCCTACATGCACTGGTCCACTCCTACATGCACTGGTCCACTCCTACATGCACTGGTCCACTCCTACATGCACTGGTCCACTCCTACATGCACTGGTCCACTCCTACATGCACTGGTCCACTCCTACATGCACTGGTCCACTCCTACATGCACTGGTCCACTCCTACATGCACTGGTCCACTCCTACATGCACTGGTCCACTCCTACATGCACTGGTGCACTCCTACATGCACTGGTCCACTCCTACATGCACTGGTCCACTCCTACATGCACTGGTCCACTCCTCCATGCACTCCTACATGCACTGGTCCACTCCTACATGCACTCCTACATGCACTGTCCACTCCTACATGCACTGGGTCCACTCCTACATGCACTGGTCCACTCCTACATGCACTGGTCCACTCCTACGTGCACTGGTCCACTCCTACATGCACTGGTCCACTCCTACATGCACTGGTCTACTCCTGCATGCACTGGTCTACTCCTACATGCACTGGTCCACTCCTACATGCACTGGTCCACTCCTACATGCACTGGTCCACTCCTACATGCATTGGTCCACTCCTACATGCACTACTCCTGCATGCACTGGTCTACTCCTACATGCACTGGTCCACTCCTACATGCACTGGTCCACTCCTACATGCACTGGTCCACTCCTACATGCACTGGTCCACTCCTACATGCACTGGTCCACTCCTACATGCACTGGTCCACTCCTACATGCACTGGTCCACTCCTACATGCACTGGTCCACTCCTACATGCACTGGTCCACTCCTACATGCACTGGTCCACTCCTACATGCACTGGTCCACTCCTACATGCACTGGTCCACTCCTACATGCACTGGTCCACTCCTACATGCACTGGTCCACTCCTACATGCACTGGTCCACTCCTACATGCACTGGTCCACTCCTACATGCACTGGTCCACTCCTACATGCACTGGTCCACTCCTACATGCACTGGTCCACTCCTACATGCACTGGTCCACTCCTACATTCACTGGTCCACTCCTACATGCACTGGTCCACTCCTACATGCACTGGTCCACTCCTACATGCACTGGTCCACTCCTACATGCACTGGTCCACTCCTACATGGTCCACTGCACTCGTCCACTCCTACATGCACTGGTCCACTCCTACATGCACTGGTCCACTCCTACATGCACTGGTCCACTCCTACATGCACTGGTCCACTCCTACATGCACTGGTCCACTCCTACATGCACTGGTCCACTCCTACATGCACTGGTCCACTCCTACATGCACTGGTCCACTCCTACATGCACTGGTCCACTCCTACATGCACTGGTCCACTCCTACATGCACTGGTGGTCCACTCCTACATGCACTGGTCCACTCCTACATGCACTGGTCCACTCCTACATGCACTGGTCCACTCCTACATGCACTGGTCCACTCCTACATGCACTGGTCCACTCCTACATGCACTGGTCCACTCCTACATGCACTGGTCCACTCCTACATGCACTGGTCCACTCCTACATGCACTGGTCCACTCCTACATGCACTGGTCCACTCCTACATGCACTGGTCCACTGCTACATGCACTGGTCCACTGCCACATGCACTGGTCCACTGCCACATGCACTGGTCCACTGCCACATGCACTGGTCCACTGCCACAAGCACTGGTCCACTGCCACATGCACTGGTCCACTGCCACATGCACTGGTCCACTGCCACATGCACTGGTCTACTGCCACATGCACTGGTCCACTGCCACAAGCACTGGTCCACCACTGGTCCACTCCTACACTCCTACATGCACTGGTCCACTCCTACATGCACTGGTCCACTCCTACATGCACTGGTCCACTCCTACATGCACTGGTCCACTCCTACATGCACTGGTCCACTCCTACATGCACTGGTCCACTCCTACATGCACTGGTCCACTCCTACATGCACTGGTCCACTCCTACATGCACTGGTCCACTCCTACATGCACTGGTCCACTCCTACATGCACTGGTCCACTCCTACATGCACTGGTCCACTCCTACATGCACTGGTCCACTCCTACATGCACTGGTCCACTCCTACATGCACTGGTCCACTCCTACATGCACTGGTCCACTCCTACATGCACTGGTCCACTCCTACATGCACTGGTCCACTCCTACATGCACTGGTCCACTCCTACATGCACTGGTCCACTCCTACATGCACTGGTCCACTCCTACATGCACTGGTCCACTCCTACATGCACTGGTCCACTCCTACATGCACTGGTCCACTCCTACATGCACTGGTCCACTCCTACATGCACTGGTCCACTCCTACATGCACTGGTCCACTCCTACATGCACTGGTCCACTCCTACATGCACTGGTCCACTCCTACATGCACTGGTCCACTCCTACATGCACTGGTCCACTCCTACATGCACTGGTCCACTCCTACATGCACTGGTCCACTCCTACATGCACTGGTCCACTCCTACATGCACTGGTCCACTCCTACATGCACTGGTCCACTCCTACATGCACTGGTCCACTCCTACATGCACTGGTCCACTCCTACATGCACTGGTCCACTCCTACATGCACTGGTCCACTCCTACATGCACTGGTCCACTCCTACATGGTCACTCCTACCTGCACTGGTCCACTCCTACATGCACTGGTCCACTCCTACATGCACTGGTCCACTCCTACATGCACTGGTCCACTCCTACATGCACTGGTCCACTCCTACATGCACTGGTCCACTCCTACATGCACTGGTCCACTCCTACATGCACTGGTCCACTCCTACATGCACTGGTCCACTCCTACATGCACTGGTCCACTCCTACATGCACTGGTCCACTCCTACATGCACTGGTCCACTCCTACATGCACTGGTCCACTCCTACATGCACTGGTCCACTCCTACATGCACTGGTCCACTCCTACATGCACTGGTCCACTCCTACATGCACTGGTCCACTCCTACATGCACTGGTCCACTCCTACATGCACTGGTCCACTCCTACATGCACTGGTCCACTCCTACATGCACTGGTCCACTCCTACATGCACTGGTCCACTCCTACATGCACTGGTCCACTCCTACATGGTCACTGGTCCACTCCTACATGCACTGGTCCACTCCTACATGCACTGGTCCACTCCTACATGCACTGGTCCACTCCTACATGCACTGGTCCACTCCTACATGCACTGGTCCACTCCTACATGCACTGGTCCACTCCTACATGCACTGGTCCACTCCTACATGCACTGGTCCACTCCTACATGCACTGGTCCACTCCTACATGCACTGGTCCACTCCTACATGCACTGGTCCACTCCTACATGGTCCACTCCTACATGCACTGTGGTCCACTCCTACATGCACTGGTCCACTCCTACATGCACTGGTCCACTCCTACATCCTACATGCACTGGTCCACTCCTACATGCACTGGTCCACTCCTACATGGTCCACTCCTACATGCACTGGTCCACTTCTACATGCACTGGTCCACTCCTACATGCACTGGTCCACTCCTACAAGCACTGGGCCACTCCTGCATTCACTGGACCACTACATTCACTGGTCCACTCCTACATGCACTGGTCCACTCCTACATGCACTGGTCCACTCCTACATGCACTGGTCCACTCCTACATGCACTGGTCCACTCCTACATGCACTGGTCCACTCCTACATGCACTGGTCCACTCCTACATGCACTGGTCCACTCCTACATGCACTGGTCCACTCCTACATGCACTGGTCCACTCCTACAGGCACTGGTCCACTCCTACATGCACTGGTCCACTCCTACATGCACTGGTCCACTCCTACATGCACTGGTCCACTCCTACATGCACTGGTCCACTCCTACATGCACTGGTCCACTCCTACATGCACTGGTCCACTCCTACATGCACTGGTGGTCCACTCCTACATGCACTGGTCCACTCCTACATGCACTGGTCCACTCCTACATGCACTGGTCCACTCCTACATGCACTGGTCCACTCCTACATGCACTGGTCGACTCCTACATGCACTGGTCCCCTCCTACATGCGCTGGTCCACTCCTACATGGTCACTCCTACATGGTCCACTGCCACATGCACTGGTCCACTCCTACATGCACTGGTCCACTCCTACATGCACTGGTCCACTCCTACATGCACTGGTCCACTCC